>NC_134689.1:372747842-373047842 GCF_050947455.1 Rhinoderma darwinii
GAACTGCCAATCCGGCCCTTGTTGTAATCTACATTACAGTGCCGATCACATTATCTAGAAGATAGGGCACTTATAATGTGGTGACAGAGCCTCTTTAAATAAAGTTTATGACATTTTTTTTCCCATAAAAGTGGTTTTATTAAGTAAAAAAGTGTAAAAAAATAAAAAAAACACATACACGTACACATATATGCTATTGTTGCGGTCATAACGACTCAAACAATGACGTTTACACATTAATTAAACTGCTGGGTGAACGGCGTCCAAAAAAACACCAAAATACAACAGCAAAATTACTTTTTTTTTCCATTCCACCCACAAAAAATTAAAAAAAAGTTAATCAATAAGTCCCATGTACCCCAAAATAGTACCAAACTACACCTTGTCCCGCAAAAAACAAACCCACATATGGCTACATTGACGGAAAATTAAAAAAGTTACGGCTCTTGGAATTCGGCGATGCAAAATCAAGTAATTTTTTTTTAAAAGGGTTTTTATTGTGCAAACGTAGGAAAACATATAAAACCTTTACATATTTGGTATCCCCATAATCGAGCAGATGCATCGAATAAAGGTAACATGTTAGTTATGCCGAAAAGTGAACAATGTAAATTTATAACACGAAAAACTGTGAAGGAATAGTTGTTTATTTTCAATTCCCTCCTAAAATAAAGGTAATAAAAGTTAATCAATATATTATATGCATCCAAAAATGGTGCAATTGAAAAATACAACTCGTTCTGCAAAAAAATAAGCCCTTATAGGGTTTTGTAGACTGAAAAATAAAAAAGTTATGACTCTTGGAGTGCGACAGTGAAAAAACCAAAAATAATCCTTGGTCATTAAAGGGGTTTTCCCATGAAGGACACCTCTTGGAGCCATAAATTGTTATGTCATAAATATCAGATAGATGCGGGTCCCACCTCTGGGACCCGTACCTATCTCTATAACGGGGCTCCCTAAACACCGTTCTAGATTTTTGTTCTCACATTGCCTCCCAGTCACTTACTGATTACTCGCTGAGCTACGCTATTTCTGTAACTGCCATAGTAGTGAATGGCAGTTACGGAAGCAGAGTAGTATGCGAGCTACACTGTTTCCATAACTGCTATTCAGTTCTATGGAAGTTATGGAAAAAGCGTAGCTCAGCGAGTTAAGCTGTTTCCGTAACTCCCTACCATGTAATCAGTAAGTGGCCGGGAGGCAGCGTGAGCACAAAAAGCTGGAATGGGGTTTAGGGTGGCCCTGTTCTAGAGATATTTGCGGGTCCAAGAGGTGGGACCCGCATCTATCAGATATTTATGACATAACCAGTGGACATGTCATAAATGTCCTTCATGGGAAAACCCCTTTAAGGTCAAAAAAGGCCTGGTCGTTAAGGGGTTAAAGGAAATGTGTTGCTAGAAATTTTTTATTTTTTTTCCAGTTAAACAATTAGTATTTGAGCGATTACACATAGTTTTAATTTTTTAAATGTTTTCACAAGTCAGGAAATATTATAAATTAGATTCTAATTTCTAACATTTCCATGTGCTGGGCACTAGAGGGAGCAGTTCCCAAAATTGCAGCATGGTCACTGTGGTAAAGCAACCTCATTGATTTAGGCTGCAAATTTGGGGTGGACACACTCTCCTCTAGTGTCCTCACACAATCCCACCTCCCTTCTTCTGGCTAGTGCCAGGAGAAGGAGGGGGTTGAATCTTCAAACCTCCTGCACTGTGTGCTGCCATTTTCTGAGTGACTGCACAGTGTAGGAGGATTAGATACAGGGCTCAGCGACAGTATCACACGAACATAATACACACATCACATACACGAACATAAATTACTTGCCGCTTCCGCTGGTCTACGCTCCTATTCCTTCCGCCTGAACATATGGTCAGAAGCCGCGGCCGCAAGTCGCAATCTTACTGTCCGGCAGCGGTTTCCGGTCCACATGAAAATGGCGCCAGATTTCGCTCTGCGAACGAGCTTCGTTTTGGCCTGTGTGGGAGCGGCGTTCCCACACAGATGGCGTACGGCTCCCGTTCGCATTCTCTATGGGGTTGTATGTGCCGTATTCCATCTCTGTATGTGTCGTTAATCGACACATACAGAGATGAAAAAAAAAATGGCAGCCCCCATAGAGAAGTAAAAGTTTGAACACAGTAAAAATTAGAACGTGACAACACTAATACATCAAATTTTTGTTTATATTTTATTAAAAGCAATATAATAATAAAAAAAAATCATGACACCTTCCCTTTAAAGTCACTCTCCGCTCTGGCTAATAAATGAGGGTTCTGGGTCCCCCTCTTTTAACTCCGAATTTCCTAATCAGATATTTGAAAATGGCTTTTCAACCAGACAACAAATCGAAATAACAAATAATTGAAACAAAAATTGAGAAGTCCTGAAACTCTAAAGAATTAACAGTAATTAGTATTCATGTACATACAGGGACAATGAATCAGATTAGACGTTAATTACGTTATAATTCTACTAACTATGAACGTGTTTGGTCTATTATTGTAAAGCTGTTAAGGTCTAATTCCTGTAATGACTTCATTAGTTTGTTAAGCTTGAAAAGTCTTCAATCCACTTTCGGTGCTGGTAATTATGTAAATACCTTTCTAATTACACACAATGAGGCAAAAAAATTTATTCTGTATAGACCAATTACTAAAACTTTCACATGAAATTACAAGGCTGGCTCTCTGGGCAAATTACAGTAATGATAAAACTTTTAGCAAGTAAAGTAAAAACTTTCGTTAAGTTACTTTAGAGTAACTTTGGAGAATTATATGTAATTATACATGATTTATTGTATTTAAAGGAAAATTCCAGCCGGAAACATATACTATACGGACAAAAGAATTAAGACATCTCTTAGGCCCTATGCACACGAACGTAAAAACGCCCGTAATCACGGGCCCATAGACTTCTATTGGCCACGGGTACCTCCCCCTATGCTTACGGGAAGGTGCCCGTGCTGTTGAAAAATATAGTACATGTCATATTTCAGGCCGTAATTACGGCACGGGCAGGCCCATAGAAGTCTATGGGGCTCCCGTAATTACGGGTGGCTACGTGTGTGCACCCGTAATTACGGGAGCGTTGCTAGGCGACGTCAGGGGATAGTCACTGTCCAGGGTGCTGAAAGAGTTAAACGATCGGCAGTAACTCTTTCAGCACCCTGGACAGTGACTTTCGATCACAATATAGATCAATGTGTCAAAAAAATAGAAGTTCATACTTACCCAGAACTCCCTGCTGCATCCTTCAGTCCGGTCTCCCGATATGACGTTTCAGCCCATGTGACCACTGCAGTCAATCACAGGCTGCAGCGGTCACATGGACTGCGCGTCATCCAGGGAGGTCGAACTGTATGTCGAAAGAGGGACGTGTCACCAAGACAACGGCCGGGTAAGTATGAATTTCTTTTACTTTTACTACGGAAAGGGCTGTCCCTTCTCTCCATCCTGCACTGATAGAGGGAAGGGCTGCCGATTAGTGCAGTGCAATTTTGCAGCGAAAACATGCCAGTAAATACGGGTGGAATACGGGTGACATCGGACCCGTATTTACGGGCACGGGTCCGTAAATACTGGTGCAATACGTGTCGAATACGTGTAACCAAGAACCCGTATTTACGCCAGTATTTACGGGAGGAAAAAAATATGTTTGTGTGCATGAGGCCTAAATCATTGAATTCAGGTGTTTCATTCAGTCCCATTGCCACAGGTATATAAAATCCAGCACCTCGCCAAGCAGTCTATCTTTACAGATATATGTGAAAGAATGGGTCGTTCATTGAATTTGAGCGTGGTCCTGTAATAGGACGCCACCGTTGCAACAAGTCCGTTTGTAAAAATGTCTTCCCTGCTAGATATTCCACGTTAAATTGTGAGTGGTATTATTGCAAAGTTGAAGCGTTTAGGAACCACAGCAATTCAGCCACAAAGTCGAGTGCTGAGGCGCATAGTGCAAAACAGTTGCCAACACTCTGCTGAGCTCCAAATCTCTGGCATTAACATCCACACAAAAACTGTGCACCGGGAGCTTCATGGCATGGCCGAGCAGCTGCAGCAAGTCTTACATCACCAAGCACAATGCCAAGCGTCGGAGAGAGTGGTGTAAAGCGCGTTGCCACTGGACTCTGGAGCAGTGGAAACATGTTCTGTGGAGTGATGAATCACGCGTCTCTATCAGGCAGTCTGATGGACAAATCTGGGTTTGGTGAATGCCAGGAGAACGTTACCTGCCTGACTGCATTGTGTCAACTGTAAGGTTTGGTGGAGGAGGGAGAATGCTATGGGGTTATTTTTGAGGGGTTGGCCTAGACCCCTTAGTTTCAGTGAAGAGAAATCTTAATGCTTCAGCATACTAAGACATTTTAGACAATTGTATAATTCCAAATTTGTGGGAACAGTTTGGAGAAGGCCCTTTTCTGTTCCAGCATGACTGTGCCCCAGTGCACAAAGTAAGGTCCATAAAGACATGGTTGGGTAAGTTTGGTGTGGATGAACTTGACTGCCCGCACAGTGCCCTGACCTCAACCCCATCAAACAACTTTGGGATTAACTGTAATGGGGATTGAGCGCCAGGCCCTCTCATCCAACATCAGTGTCTGACCTCACAAATGTTTTTTTGGATGAATGGACAAAAAAATCCCTCAGATGCACTCCAAAATCTTGTAGAAAGCCTTCCCAGAAGAGTGGAAGCTGTTTTAGCTGCAAACTAGACATGACATCATGTCTAAATCCATATTAATGCCTATGGATTTAGAATTGGATGTAATAAAAAGCTCCTATAGATGTAATGTGTACGTGTCCCAAAACTTTTGGCCATATGTGTACATAATTTATTGACAGGTGATAAATGTTAGATTGGTGCTGGTCTGACCACTGGCACCCTCACCGATCAATAGAACAGGGGACCCGAGGTCAGTGGGGGTCCCAGCATTTGGACCACCACCAATTTAACATTTATCAATTATCCAGTTTCTGGCTAAAATACCCCTTTAAAGGGTGTCCCCCTAGGATGCGTGCGCCCCCGCTGCTCTTGCATGCTGACATGATGTTCACAGTGACAACAGATCAGGTGAAAGCAATGAGCATCACGTCAGCGTGCAGGGAGGAACAAGAGTGCGAGGGAAAACACAAACGACACACCTAGAATTAAACATGCCATTGCCACACACATGTCAAAAGATATTTCATGAGATATAATTATATAAGGATTTATTTATTTTTAAAGTTTGTCGCTGTTTTTTCCCCCATATTTTCAGTAAAAACCTGTAACATTAAACTGATTTAAAGAATTACGATTTATAATCATAAAAATAAATTAAAGCAATGTAAAAATTGTATTAGCTTAAATGTCCATATTACATATTACAGTCATAAAGTCATGGTCATATAAGGAATGTTATAAAATCAAATCTTTTAAAAATCTTAAATTAAATTGGTCTGTTTCCTTTTATTTTATTCTATATTTTCCGTAAATAACTAATATATGAAAATAAGTTTAATAATTGCTTTTTTATTCCTACGTAACAATTGTAAATGCCATACCTCCTTGGAGTCATATAGTCTAGATCATATAAGAAATGCTATAAAATAAATTGTAAAAGAAAAAAAAAATCTTAAAAGAAAAATTAATTTTTTCATTTCCATACTTTCAGTAAATAACTTTGATATTAAAACAATTAAATCAATTAAAAATAATAAAAAAACAAATCTGGTTTCATTTATATACCTTCTTTAAGGTCATACCCCTTTACAGTTCTTCATTCAAGGGCCTATTACAAGTTATCCATAAAATTCCCTACTAATACTATGTAGATGCTGTGACTATATCATATACGTCATTGTGGGTACTAGGTTATATAATATTTATGGTGAATTCAAGTTTAGAGATTAGTTGAGATGTTACCTACCTTCTAATGAAGAGTAGGAGACACCACTGGTCCATTAGAAAACATAGCTGAATAATATGCCCTACTAGAGTTTCACTTGTGAGATCAATGTACACCGCAATTGATTTAAGATGCCCTATAAATAGAGCAGATCTGACGCAAAGGAGTCTGGGAGCATAATCAGCTTACGTGAAGGGCTAAATATATCATATGTGAGAGTTGGTGAAGTTTTTGAGGTTAAAGGGATCCAGTTTTGTGCCAATTTAATTTTGATTTTAAGGCATAAAGAATTTTCTTATATAAAGTTGTTATTGGAACTGTTAAAGGGGTTGTCAGCTTTGGACAATATCTTTTTAAGGAAGGGTCCCCCAACAATAAAGCTAATCACAGGGTGCCCTGCTGGTGGGACCCCAAGTGATCAGCTGTAATTTGTGGGGGAATCCAGCATAAAGAGTCAAATTTTCCTGCAGCCCCACCACAGTGGAAATGAAGCATTACAGACTTCCTATTGAAATCAATGGGCTGTCCACATAATGCATTGACTAGCTTGGTCTTCCAGACATAAAAGATCCTGTTTTGTGGCTGTGCTCTGTTCTGACTAATAGGGGTATTTGAAAATGGATTTTCTAAACCAGCAATTCCGGAAGGCACACGTTAATCTTGCCAGGTCCAATAGAGTGTGTGTAGTATCTCATGAGCCAGGGCTGTAGAGACACAGCCCTGGTCATGGGTACCTGCCTCACAAAAAACGACGGAGATAGGAGATACTGCTTTTGATCTCCTGTTTCCATATTGAAGTTCTCGAGGGCGCTCGCGCTCATGAGTCGGCCGGTGACATCATATTACCGCGCCGACCCATGTTAGCCGGGGGCAAGCGCCACTCGCCGCCAGTTACGAGCGTACTGGCAGGGTTTAAATAGCCCTGCATCGGTTCGCTCAGTAGTGGATCCTATCTCACCTGCTCTCCACTCCACCAACGAGCTATTCATCTACTCACCACTCCACCAACGAGCTATTCATCTACTCACCGCTCCACCAACGGACCTCTCCTGCTCCCCGACTCTTAATCGCCCCTCTCACCGCTCCACCGACCTCCTTCGTGCCTCCCTCACCGCTCCACCAACGGACCTCTAAGTATCAACCCCTCTCCCTGGCTTAACCCTTCACCTCTCTCCCCCAATACAATGAGCCCCCCTCTCTCCCCCTACCATTAACCCTTGCTTCTCCCCCCTACACAACGAGCTGGTGCCCCTGAGTTAACCCTTTCCACCCTACCTACACATCCCCTGGAACATCGCTAGTTAACCCTTTCCCACCTGCCTGACATCCCTAGTTAACCCTTTTCCTACCTGAACATATCCTGGTTAACCCTATTCCTACCTATCCCCTGGTAACCCTTTATCTTCCACATCCCTTTTTAACCCTTAGTGTACAGGGACAGTTATATATTAGGAGGGAGTGGGACAGAAATTGTGAGCGTGTATGTATTGCATAAGTAACTTATATGTATGTTTAGATAAGTGGGTGGTGGTATAGAATAGTATTGCAATACCTTGTTTATACTGTTCCACGTGTAGTATCAGTGTAATCAATACATATTAAGTTTTTATGTGTATTGGGATACACTGATAATATACTGTGATTATTTACTGTGTTTGGTGTATTTTATATCTAAGAGTGATTACTGTGTGTATTAATAAATATTACCTTTATTTACTATACAGTCGTATACACTTACTTAACAGCAAAGTAAATAGATTGGCGTTAATACAAGGAAAAGCTAGGGGAAGCTAGGCATAACCCTAGTGACCCTAATATAAAGGAGGTAGTAAGAGTGGGTGACACTGGCCAGTGAACCCCACCACGTATTACACCACAGCTCCTTTTACAGTCTTCACAACATCTTGTCAGATGGTATTAGATGTGTGTCTAAAAAAGGTTCCTTCACTGGGATCGATACGTTCTCCCAGTTTCTTCATCAGTCATGGATACAATATACAAAAAAACCTTTCTTTCTTTTTCAGGTTTCGATGGCTGCAGCCATGAAAAAAGGCGAAGCCTGTGGAGTTGCTTTAACCTTTGCGCTGTCAGAGGTCTTTGGACATTTTGTACCTCTGTTTGACATGACAATTCAGTTCACACTTTTGAGATGTGCGTTGCGCATCTCGGACGTGAAAAACTGCAGTTGCGGGGTGCGATATCATGCATCCCCGAGTCTATGGAGGGATGCGTGAAGCGTGAAAAAATAGGACATGTCCTATTTTTTTCATGGATCCTTCACACGGTCCGTTGAAACAACGGCCATGTGAACGGCCACTTTGAATTATATAGGTTCATGTGACGGCCATTGTTTCAACGGCCGTCACACGGACGTTTAACATGTTCGTGTGAATAAGGCCTTAGGATAGGAACACACAGCGTGATCAGGACGGATACGCTGCGTCAAGCTGAACAGCGTAGCGTGTCCACCCAGAACCCCGAAGGAGTGGCGCTGGTGATGGCTCTGGCTCAGCTTCTGAGCCCGCTCCATCACCCTCACGTACAGTTACATGAGAAGGCTCTAACACATTAGCGCTGACAAGGTAACTGTACATGATTGGGCAGGAAGGGGGTTAAATTGAAAAAAATGTTAAAAACTATACCTATATATTTTCTGAGAGTAGACACCTGGTACATTGTCAAAATGTCGTTCATTTTAGAGATTCGCTTTATGCACACGGTCACCGTCATGCAATTTTGGGACAAAATGAAACACACAAAATGAAAAATTAAATGCATAAAAATGTCGATTTGTGATTTGTGTGTTAGGAGTGTGACCCAAGCAGTAAATTAAATGCACCACACATTCCAAAAACAAAAGTGCAATCATCTTTTGCAGAGATTCTGCTAAAATCGCGGTAAAAAAACCAAAACAACAGGGACTGACCGCGACGAGTGAACACAGCCTAACCTATTCAATAATGGCAATTCTGTGAGCTTAATCTAATGTGTTAACTAAAACCTTATTTACACGAACGTGTGCGTTTTGCGCGCGTAAAAAACGCAGCATTTTTCTTGCATTGCAGTTCCGTGTGTGTGTGTACGCGCATATGTAATCCATATGTCAGCAAAATAAACTGAAGGTGTTTTTTCTTTCCTCATCAATTCTTTAGCAACTGCTGCGTGAATCACGCACAGCACACGTATGATGCCCGTGTGCTGTCCGTTTTTTTTCACGCACCCATAGACTTCAATAGGTGCCTGATGCGCAAAAAACGCACGAGAATAGGACATGCAGTGAGTTTCACGCAGCGGACACGCACTGCGTGAAAAACACTGAATGTCTGAATGGCCCCATTGAATTGCATAGGTCCGTGTGACGTCCGTTGTTTTAAAAAACTGAGGTGTTTTTTTCAGGAACTAGTTAAAAACGACCATTTATGATGACCATCAGTGGATGAAAATGTATTTAACTGGTGGAAATCTTTTCCATCCATCAGAAAAATGTTAGACATTCATCCCTGGTGACTGTAGCATGCAACAGGAATTGCTAGAGAAGGGGTCAGCGGATTTTACGCTAAAAATCTGGATCGAATAGAATAGGGATAGTTTAAAATGTACAAACTTTGCTGATATTTGTGTGTGGTGCTAATAAATGTCCAGGTCGTGAAGTCAATATACAGCCTAATTAGGCACGGGGGAGGGGGGGGTGTTAGGCACAAAGGGGGGGGGGCCCTATATGTGACAGAATTCAAGTATGATTGATAAGGGGGTGATAACATGAACAATGTACCACCCACTCGATTCCCTGTAGCATAACATTTATCCACAGATCATAGAAGGAAACTCCTAAATCGCAAAACTTTTTTAACATTCCACAGGACTTGATTTGACGTTACTAATCAGGTCAATACACTAATACCACTGGTATAATACAATTTTACGTTTGAGACCTCAACTAGGAGTTTCTTAGACAGATAGAAATGTTACAGAAAAAATATTGAGAATGAAAATCCTATATGTTTCCACTACACTAAACACTCACCCCATACATGAACCCACACATATACACACCCACCCCATACATGTACACACCACATACATGAACGCACACATACCACATACATAGACACACACATATGTACTCTCACCATATTCATTAAAACACATATGTGCACTCACCACATACATAGATGCACACGTGCACACTCACTACATACAGACGCAAACATATGCACTCTCATCCCATACATGAACGCATGCATACGCACACCCACCACATAGATGTACGCACACACTCACCATATACATAGACGCACACATATGTACTCTCACCACATACATAGATGCACACACATGTACTCTCACCACATACGTGAACGCACACCCACCAGACGCACACGTGTACTCTCACCATATACATAGACACACACATATGTACTCTCACCACATACATAGATGCACACACATGTACTCTCACCACATACGTGAACGCACACCCACCAGACGCACACGTGTACTCTCACCATATACATAGACGCACACATACCACATACAGACACACACATATGTACTCTCACCACATACATAGATGCACACACATGTACTCTCACCACATACGTGAACGCACACCCACCAGACGCACACGTGTACTCTCACCATATACATAGACGCACACATACCACATACAGACACACACATATGTACTCTCACCACATACATAGATGCACACACATGTACTCTCACCACATACGTGAACGCACACCCACCAGACGCACACGTGTACTCTCACCATATACATAGACGCACACATACCACATACAGACACACACATATGTACTCTCACCACATACATAGATGCACACACATGTACTCTCACCACATACGTGAACGCACACCCACCAGACGCACACGTGTACTCTCACCATATACATAGACGCACACATACCACATACAGACACACACATATGTACTCTCACCACATACATGAACGCATGCATACTCACCACATACAGACACACACATGTACTCTCACCACATACATGAACGCACGCACGACTCATACATGGGCGCACACATAAGCACACCCACCACATACATGGATGCACACGTCTAAAATGCATATATTAAGTAACCGTTTAATTATTAATGCACATTATATCATGAAACAAAAAAGGAAGTATACTGTGTCTTTAATCCTAGACTGAATCAAATAAAATTTCGCAATACTTTTACTTCCTGGCTTGACATGAAGTGTGTAACCATTAGCTAATTTCTACAGAAGTTTATCTCGGCTTTCATGCCATTTCTAACATTCTACTGCTTAGGTTGCTCTGATTTGCCAATACTTGCTAGTACTTACAAAAAAAAACGTCCGCCCTTACTTGACATCATATCCGGAAGAGCCCAGTAACGTCAAGCTGTCCCTGCTGAGTGAGTGGTTTGTCACTTCGTCACTTCCGCCCTTACTGAAGCCTCTCAGGTAGAGTTGGATGACGTCACTTCCGCCCTCTCACCTGCCAGTTCCCTTCTCTTTTTTTTCTTACTCTTGTCATTGTGCAGCTCAGTGTGCGCTCGGTACAGTATTCATTATTCCTCTGCTCTTAGTGTGAAGGTGGATGCTGCTGTGTGACAACGCTGCGACATAATGTATGCTGCGACAGAATGCCTGCTAAGCGTCAATGCATATGACAGTGTGTGTGGGTGTGGGTCATGCTGCTGTTGCTGCCGCGCTGTGCATTGTTCTTACCTGGGCTTCTCAGGCTAGATCTGTGGAACAGGTGCAAAGCAAGACCCAGCTGCTGTGGAACTAGCAGTTGCAGCATTTCTTGCTGGGACTTGTAGTTCAACAATAGCTGGTGCCCTTTTGTGCTGATAAAGGGGCACATGCATCAATGGGTAAGTGGTGGGCTCTGTCATTGTTGATCGGATACTAGCTGCCATCATGAAATTCATCCCATCTTTGCCCTCTTTTCTATACTAACCTGTTGCATATGGCGCTTGGCTGCTTTGCCAGTTTCTCTTTAAGTGGTAAACATGGTTGGCATTATCGACACTTCGCTGGCACATAGTCAACAGCATGGCGAGTGCCATTTACGCTGAGTAGGAGTGGCTGCTCCAATATACGGCGCCATTCATGAGGGTATCATGTACAACTATATTGGTGCATGTGCCCCAGAGTTTGTAGATGGAGAGTTCTCAGAAATGTAGATGTTGTTTGAACAGAGTTCAATGTGTATCTGGGTTGTTTGTCTCTGTTATCAGTTAGTTTAGATTTATAGTTGTATTTTATAATAAAAAAGTATCATCTCATCTGCAACTTTACTGATCCAGACTGAAATGCTCTGTGTAGTTTAGGGAAATGTTTCAATTGTTGAAAAGAGTTGTTTTTGTTTTTCACTTTGTATCTTTATGTTTGTTTTTCTCTGTTATCAGTTAGTTTAGTTGTACGGTTGTATTGTATAATAAAAAGTAGATGTTTGTCTCATAGCTCTCTGCCTTTATGTCCGTCTATCGACTGATGAGTTCACTTCTAAATGTAGAACTTACCACTATTGCTATTTTCTTCATTTGATATAATAATTTCTAGGTATATTTGTAACTTTTATTCTTTTTTTTGTTAGACTCATCTTAAGCCTCTGTCACCACATTGTAAGTGGCCTATCTTGTACATGATGTGATCGGCGCTGTAATGTAGATTACAGCAGTGTTTTTTATTTAGAAAAACTATCATTTTTGATGGAGTTATGACCTATTTTAGCTTTATGCTAATGAGTTTCTTAAGAGACAACTGGGCGTGTTTTACTATATGACCAAGTGGGCGTTGTGGAGAGAAGTGTATGACGCTGACCAATCAGTGACCAATCAGCGTCATACACTTCTCTCCATTCATTTACACTGCAGATAGCGATATAGCTATATCGCTATGTGCACACACACGCGCGCTACTCAAGTGTCCTGACAGTGAATATACATTACCTCCAGCCAGGACGTGATGTCTATTCAGAATCCTGATACTTCTGTAGCGTCTGTGTGATATTTACAGCAAGGGAAGCATAATCTAGTTTTAAATGACAGGTTACATCGTAATCTCGCGAGATTACGCTTCCCTTGCTGTAAATATCACACAGACGCTACAGAAGTAGCAGGATTCTGTATAGACATCACGTCCTGGCTGGAGGTAATGTATATTCACTGTCAGGACACTTGAGTAACGTTAGTGTGTGTTTATGCGGCTGCATATAGTGATCTAGTTAAGATTACTATGTGCTGTGTAAATGAATGGAGAGAAGTGTATGACGCTGATTGGTCACTGATTGGTCAGCGTCATACACTTCTCTCCACAACGCCCACTTGGTCATATAGTAAAACACGCCCATTTGTCCATTAAGAAACTCATTAGCATAAAGCCAATATAGGTCATAACTCCGTCAAAAATGATTGTTTTTCTAAATAAAGAAAACACTGCCGTAATCTACATTACAGCACCGATCACCTCATGTACAAGATAGGGCACTTATAATGTGGTGACAGAGCCTCTTTAAGGCTCTGTTCACACTGGCATAATGGGCTCCATGATGCTGTGATGGATCCAAACGATGACGGTGTGTGCAATTTACCAATTTTGGGTTCCATTGAGATTTTCTAGTTTTGACGGCAAGAATAGCACTGCATGTTGTACTACTATTGCCGTCAAAAGTGGCAGAAACCCCGGTAGAGCCTTAAGATGAGCAGTTTCCCATGGCAACCTTTAAAACGAGAGCTGAAATCTGCTTGCTTTGGGCCACTGCTCCATTTTTATTTATTTTTATTTTGCCTGTGCTGATTTCTATATCTTCTGTCACGTTTATTGATTCAAGGTTAGGTGCATTTAGTGCCAGGGGGACGGTTTTGTGTGTTTAGGTAACCATGAAAAGGCTGGGCAGGGCTCTTCGCCTCCGCAAGCCTTGGATGAACTGTTTTGGCTGGGACTTGTAGTTCTTCTACAGCTGACACGGTTTCAGAGGACATGTATATACCTTCAATGTGTGGCTCTCGAGCTGGTGGGAAACTACAACTCCTAGCATGCCCTGACAAATGCTTGGAGCTGTAGCTTCACAACAACTACAGGTTGGAGACCACTGGCAGAGATGGTTCATAATTGAATTATACTGGCATTGTATAAACCTGTGGCCCTCTACAGCTACAGGGTCACATATTTAAGGTGTATATACTGGCATGTTAGTATCTACTTGTTCCCTGAGTGAAGTCCCTAAAATCTATAACAGTGGTCTCCAGTCACAACTCCTAGTGCGCCCTTCTACGGGTTCAGCTGTGTCAGGGCATGATAGGAGTTGTAGTGTCGTATCCGCTGCAGGGCCACGGGTTGGTGACTACTGAACTATGTCATGCAACGAGAATAGAATGTTAAATAGAATTGTGTGTTTAGAATAATGTCAATCATTAAATGTCGTTGTTTGCACGTAGATGCTTTTTACAAAGTCTCGCCACTGCTATAAATTCTATGATGTGCGGGTTGTATTCCTCTGTTTTCAGCCAGCTTCTGTACCCATGCCATCACGGTGCCGTAACTACCTCCCACCTGTGCCATACATGTACAGCATGCCTCAGGGACGGGTTATAGGGGTTTTCCCACCAATTAGATTCTATCACTTACCAGGATGGGTCATTATAAATGTTAGGGCGGAACGAGTCCGAGTGTGGAAACCCCCTCGTATCACTGGGCTGGTTTCCATAGGGTTGTATGGAGCATTAGCACGCATGCTTGGCCATCAGTCCATACGACACCTCACTGTGGCCATCCTGGTGAGGGGGTCCACTACCCTAACAATCCGCGAGGGTTCCAGCAGTCGGACACCCATGATCTAACATTTGTCACCTCCACTTCAGCTGATCGCTGCAGGTCTGGCTTCTCTTAACCCTGGGGACCATAGATCGATATATGATCAAATTACCCATTTTCGGTCTTTTAGTCTTTTTTTATTTCTTTGTATGCTATAGCATTGTAAGATGTTGTCACCTTAGTAAATGCATTATTTCTATTATTCCTTAAAACCGCTTTGCCCCTGGGACTATAATCCCACAGCGGGAAGACTTTGTCAGTCATAACAAGTGTAAAGTTGAGACCTGTTTTTTTGTCTCTCTGCGGCGGAGATGCTGAATTTGTCACGATACTATTGCGGTTACCTAGGAAGCTGCTTACTGACCCTGTATGGAGAACATCTGTGCGTCGTCTGATTGTAAGGACATAGCTTTATCTCATGGTACTCCACGCTGTACCTGTAATGTACCCAAACTATAGTACTGGCTATATATTAGTATATGAGAGGTTAGGGCAGTAGTTGGTGTCTCCCCTTTCTGCTCTGTTCGGGTATGTTCACACGGCCCATTTTCGCCCGTTTTTCGGGCCGTAAACGGCCGAAAGATCGGAGGCAGAACGTCTCCAAACATCTGCCCATTGATTTCAATGGGAAAAACGGCGTTCTGTTCCGATGGGCCGTTTATTTACGCTGGCCGTTCTTCAAAACGGCCGCGTAAAAAAACGGCCGTGAAAAAGAAGTGCAGGACACTTCTTGGGATGTTTTTGGAGCTGTTTTTTATAGACTCTATTGAAAAAATCTCCAAAAACGGCCGTAAAAAAAAAAGCGAAGCTCGCGAGTGGCACAAAAAACGTCTGAAAATTAGGAGCTGTTTTCCCTTGTTTTTGACTCTGTGTGTGAACATACCCTTACCCAGGATTCACATGAGCGTGTGCGTTTTGCGCGCGCAAAAATTGTTGTGTCTTGCGCGCGTTGCAGTTCCGTGTGTCATCAGTGAATGGTGCGTGGCTGCGTGATTTTCACGCATAGGCCATCCTTATGACACGCGGTTTTGCTGTTTAGAAAAATAAATTAAGGAAGTGCTTTTATTTTTTCCTTCATTTCTTTATCTACTGTTGCGTGAATCACGCGCGAAACACGGAAGTGCTTCCGTGTGCCGTGCGCGATTTTCACGCACCCATTGACTTCAATGGGTGCGTGATGCGCGAAAAACGGCCACGCAGCTCACAATATCCAGCGTCAGGATGTTGTGTGCTGCGTCACATATAGATGCTGCCCGGCGTATGGCCCTTGTGTTCGCCACAGCCTGATGTAGGAGCCTGAGGAGATCGAGGGGGGAGAAGCAGAGTGATGAGGTGAATAAATTAACGTCCCTGGCCGCAGAATAAAAGCTACGTTGGCTACTTGTTACTTGCCGGCTGATCTGCCAGTTCCTGGTTTTAAATTCGAATAAATTTGTTGGCCCATGAGTAGTCCTGCCGTTTTTTTAATAAGTTTCATTCGAAAATGGTGAAAGCAGCGTTTGTGACTTTTCCATGCCAGAAGACTCTTGCAGAAAAGTTTATAATCCCCCCCCCCCTCCCCCAAAGTATATTAGAAAGTTGAAGTACTTTTTTATTATACAGTAATTAGCGCATGTAATAATAAAGTGGGAACCTCATCTATGAGCCGAACAGGGAGAGGTTCTGTAAGACGTGGGTGGTCAGTCGGGGGAAAATTAGCAGCAACCTCCCCCAGCTAAATAGGCCATTTGCCATGGTGTCAGGAGCCGGCCTGCAGCAGCTGCTCTATGAAAGCGATTGTCTGTGGTGAAACGATCTCTTAAAGCTTGAATTACATTGTCCTTTTGGCATGTGTTTGGGCTGTTTAACTTCGTTATTGAGCAAAGTTTTAATTGGACAGAAAAACCCTATTATCCTGAGTATCTTACTACCCCCCCCCCCCTCCATGTCTCACAGGGGTCCTGGAATTTGGGATACTAAACCCCTGTCTAAATATCTGGTTAGGGCATAAAGACGTTCCCCACTCAGGACCTCCGACTAAGTCAGAACGGAGAGCCGCAGTGGCGTCGTTTATGTATTAGGCTGGATTCACACGAGCACATTATGTCCATAATGGATGGAACGTATCTCGGCCACTATTCCGGAACCGAACACACTGCAGGGAGCCGGGCTCCTAGCATCACAGTTATGTACGATGCTAGGAGTCCCGGCCTCTCCGTGGAACTACTGTCACGCACTGAAAACATGATTACAGTACGGGACAGTTGTCCTGCAGCGAGGCAGGGACTCCTAGCGTCGTACATAACTATGATGCTAGGAGCCCGGCTCCCTGCCGTGTTTTCGGTCCGGGATTAGTGGTCGAAATATGTTCCGTCCATTACGGATGTAATGTGCTCGTGTGAATCCAGCCTTACAGTTCATGGATGCCATTTTACATTTCTGGTGGGGCAGCTTCTATATGAAAGCAGATGTCTGTGATAAGACACCGCTTGTGGTGAGACAACCATTGACAGTCTCTAAGGACAAGGACCGCTCTGGAGCCAGCTATAATTAGGTTGGGCCTGTGAATAATCTCTCTCTCGAGGACTAGTGTATCATAATTGTCTCTGTGGGAATAAAATGTCCTTACTACCCATAGCAACCAATCAGGGTTCAGCTTTTATCTTCTAAACTACGCTGGAAAAATGAAAAGTGATCTCTGATTGGTTGCTTTTCCATACATAAGGCCCAGTGAATGTGAATGATTGTGAACATCCTCAGTATGAAAAGTATTGTGGATTTAATCATTTATTCCAGGAATATAAATACAACCCCCCCACCCCCTCTCCGCCGACCCTGCAGTATGCACTGGTTGGAAAAATACCGCTGTAGATCCCTCATGACCACAGAAGCAGCCGAGGTATCAACCGTAAACCTCATGAGAACGTATATTCCTGGCAGGGAGAGGGCAGAGACTGGTATAGTCTGGATATAATTGGATGCATTTCTTGTGAGTTTGAGTATTTTTACTAAGCTACAGGTATGGATCCATATGAAATGATAAATAACAATGATCATTACATAGGTTGTCTGCTTTTTATATAAATAAAGCTTAATTTTATAATGGAAAGGTCTGCATTATACTTTGCGTTCCATTTCCCAATTAATTTCTAGATCTCTGCTTGCTGTAGTTGTATGCGTTGAACATGTAGCCCTGATGTATACAACTGTTGATGCATACTTCCCAAACACATGCCGAAAGGACACTCTTTTGGCAGACATTGGGTGCATTATAGGCTATGGACATGTTCAGGGTACACGTCAGGAGCATTCCTGGCATGTATACGGTGCGCACGCACCACAAATGTGGTAGGAACATAGCCTTACCATACACTGATACATTGTAAACATCAAACTGCAACTTTGTGTTTAGGGCCAGGTCAGGATATGTTTCCAGCCTGCAAATTTAAACAACAATGTTTCCAGTCACTCACAGCAAGCAGAGATCTGGCATAGGTCGCTCTGGACAACAATCAGTCTTAGGCTGGATTTACACGATTGTGTGCGCGCACGCAAAAGGTACTTAACAGCTCCGTGTGTCAGCCCCGTATGATGCGTGGCTGCGTGATATTCGCGCAGCCGCCATCATTATGACACTCTGTATGTTTGTAAACAGAAAAGCACGTGGTGCTTTTCTGTTTTCATTCATACTTTTAACTGCTGTTGCGCGAATCACGCGCGTCACACGGAAGTGCTTCCGTGTGCTGCGCGTGATTTTCACGCACCCATTGACTTCAATGGGTGCGTGATGCGCGAACAACGCACAAGTATAGGACATGTCGTGGGTTTTACACAGCGGACTCACGCTGCGTAAAAATCACGGACATTCTGCACGGCCCCATAGGCTAACATAGGTCCGTGTGAGGCGCGTGAAAATCATGCGCGTTGCACGGACGTATTACACGTTCGTCTAAATAAGCCCTTAGGGTATGTTCACACACAAACTCAAAAACGTCTGAAAATACGGAGCGGTTTTCAAGGGAAAACGGCTCCTGATTTTCAGACGTTTTTTAAGCCACTCGCGACTTTTGCGCCGTTTTTTACGGCCGTTTTCGGAGATGTTTTATATAGAGTCAATAAAAAAGTTGCGTCTTTTGCGGCAGAATTGCAACTTTTCCGCCGCAAAATTTGCAACATCTGCTGTTTGTTGCGGGTTTTACCTCCCCATTGAATTCAATGGGGAAAACCCGCAACAAAAAGGCAGCGATTTACGCAAATACAATTGACATGCTGCGGATTAAAAAAACGCACCGCAGGTCAATTTGTTTAACTCTCATCCACTCTGCTGCTACCGTATTATGCTGCGGATTTACGCTACATGTGAACCCGGCCTTAAAGTGCCACGTTCTCAAGGATAATCAGCCTTTTTTGGGGTTTGAATTAGAAATATAATAATGTATGTATTTGTGATAATGTTATTTATACTTATAACAATAAAAAGGGAGATTAACTGCCGTCAGAGGTGTCCGGCAGCGGCTTATTCCCCGCTCCCCATTGAGGACACACGCACGCTCGACTGCATGTGTATAGGGAGGTTGGGAAGTATAGCTGTCGGCCGAAGGTGTATGGCCACCTATAGAATTGTTAAATTTGTAAAAATACTCAATGTTTTGCTGCATATATTTAAACCCCATCAATAATAAAGCTAGAGTAGATATACAGTGTTAGGATTCCGGGGGTTAACAGCGGTAATACTTCTGCGCTGTGTCATAGTTTTCTTTGGGATGTAGAGGGCTGAGTAGATTAGGAAAACTTTTATGCTCTGTATGGAAAGGAATCTAGCAGCGTGTTAATGTACTGGAAAAACAGAACGCTTCATCTTTACTCTTCAGTGGTGTGTTTATCCATCTCTGATATAATAATGAAAAAAAAAAATTTGCGCAAACTATTATATTACATTTGCCTGTCTTGATCTCACAATACAGAACAATTTTAAAATTGGAATCATTTAAAAAAAAAAATTTAAAAAAATTCTGTGTCTAAATATTGCTGTTACGCACTTGTTATGGCAGCTGGATGAATGTTTCAAGAAGGAATCAACACCAAGGGGCGCTATAGCAAGTGTGTAACAACTTTCTGTAAACTCAGGAGCATTTTTTTTTTTAAATCATTACAATTGAAACGTTTTTCAGAGATCTAACATGTCATGTAATATTTTAGTATGGGACAATCACTTTAAGATTCCCCGGCCATAAACAGATCAAAGCGATCAGCTGTAATCTGTGGAGGAACGGTGGAAGTGTTCTGTTTGCCTGCAGCGCCACTGCAGGGGAAATGAAGCATTACACCGTTCCAAATTGAAAATCAATGGGCTCTCTTTATAATGCACAGACATTTGGGCTCCTCCAGAGAGAAGGATACTATTGGGCTAATAAATAAGGGCCAGAGAATAAATTCAGTCAGACTAAAAAATTACTTTAAGGCGTCTATAGACCTAAACATTATCATTATTGATAGGCTGCTATTGATAGTCCTTTTGTATATGGTGCTAAATCAATTTGTTCTGATCAACAGAAACGTGACTTTTCAGTCATAATGGTTATTGTAGTTTTATATATGTGTGTATATATATATATATATATATACAAACACACACGTGGGCAATGCAAAGTAAAATAGTTCTCCCAATACAAACAATTGTTCATGAATATAATCCATTCTGTTAACCTATGTATGTCGCAGGTCACCCATTCAGATACACATTCCCGCCAAAGTTATTATAGTGTTAATTGCTGGCATAGCAAAGATTTTAATTTTTCCATGCCAACAGCTACATATTTTAACTTGGAAAATGACAACCAGTTTTTTCCTCTTCCTGCACTGCCCCTTTGATAGCCCATACAAAGCACTGTACTCACCAGGGGGCGACATTGCGCACAGGAAAAAGCTATTTTCCATAGTAAGGCCGTGTTCACATCACGTTTTGGCCCTGCGTTTATCGTGTACCTCAGGAGCGCTCCCGACGTACACACTCAGCTTATCCTTTTGGCCTCTGTTGGTCTGGTATACAGCAGTCAGTAGACTAAGCTATTTCAAACAATGGGATCACGCGCAAAAAATTTATATTGCACGCTTTACATGTTTTTTAACATTTGAACCTATGGGTGACATATGCCATACAGTATGTATGTATCTATGGCATACGTCACAGGTATCTGTTGCATGGAAATGTCATGAGCTTCTCAATAGCTTTTCATGACATATACGTTAAACGGATGCCGCAATAGTCTATGGGTGACGGATGCCACTGTTCAGGTATTCTTCACAGACTACGTTTAACGGATGCATCAGCAGCTTTTCCCAGCGTATACATTAAATGTAGGCCGAAACGTGATGTGAATGGGAACTCCGCACCCCACCTTGAGGCATAATGGGTGTAAAAATGAAGAGCAATAATAGTATTCAGCAAACATTGTTTTTTACCGCACCTTTGACATTATCATGAAATGTGACCTGAACAGCCCTTTAAAACAGGTATATAATCTGCTGTTTGTGTCCTTCCAGATTTGTGATGTCCTCCAGTCGTCAGATCCGTGTGTTCCCTTCGCCAGCAGAGCTTGCCCTTTCCCTTTCGCAGCTACTGGTCCATGAGTCCAGAGGTGTAGATAACTTTCGGCTTGGATTGTCTGGTGGGAGCCTGGTGCAGCTTCTGAGCCGTGAATTGCCTAAGACTGCAGGCCTCAATACAGAGAGATGGAAAGTGGCCATGTGTGACGAGAGGCTGGTCCCGTTCTCTGATCCTGAGAGCACATACGGCGAATACAAGGTGTGTTGGACTTTTACTTTGATGAGAAGAATTTGTAACGTGTAGCCGTCAATGTAAAGCTGACCATGCACACAACGTAACATTCCCGATTCCCCATTTACATTTGGTAAGCTCAACCGAATGTTTAGTTTAATCCCTATGGAGCTAGGATCACTGAAAGTTGCTAGGCATCTCTGGTGTCCTTTGGGATAAAACAATAGTTTTCCTCAGCAACCAGATACATATGGTATTCCGAGAGCTATGGAGATTTAGGTTGTCTTGCCAACACCCTATGGATGTGTGTTAATTAGATGCCACCGGTGAAGTCTCACGATTCTTATCAGAGAGACTTGTGTCCTGAGCACCAGTGGCAAACAAAGCGGTTAGGGGCCCTCCATATGTTAAAATATCTTCTGGATAGGCCATCAATATCTGATTGGTAGGGGTCCGACTCTCGGCACCCTCGCCGATCAGCTGTTTCAAAGGGGGTGTGTCGCACGAGCCGGGGGGTGCCAAGAGTCAGAAGCCCATCGATCAGATATTGATGGCCTCTACTGAGCATAGGCCATCAATTTTTTTTGTCACTGGACAACCCCTTTAACGCTCCTGACAGGTCTGTTTTAATAAATACTTGCATTCCCCATAAAATGACTATTCTGGAGCATCTTTTCTTAGAACTCTACATTGTGCCGCTCCTCTATTATTCCTTTTGTCAATTTATTCATACATTTCCAACTGGATGTTACCGTTCCCTTCATCAATACGGTGTGCCTCTACTCAATCGGACACTGCCAATTGTGTCAGACTGTGTAGGGACACACTGCATTGACCA
The DNA here is from genome assembly GCF_050947455.1 of Rhinoderma darwinii. Taxonomy (NCBI): domain Eukaryota; kingdom Metazoa; phylum Chordata; class Amphibia; order Anura; family Rhinodermatidae; genus Rhinoderma; species Rhinoderma darwinii. The sequence goes on from NC_134689.1 coordinate 372,770,158, forward strand.
GGGGAATGTTAACACCCAATTGTCAATTTATTCATACATTTCCAAGAGGAATAATAGAGAATCGGCGCAATGCAGAGTTCTAAAAAAAGATGATCTAGAATTGTTAGTTTATGGGGAATGTAAGTATTAACTGAACCAGACAACAAACAGTTCTGTTTAATAATTTGACACTTCTCCTTCAAATGTCAGACCTCCGGCCGTTGTATTACTGTCCTCATACAGTAACCGGATCTCACAAGTCAAATCTTTCACAAACAAGGATACGTTGCGCTGTTATTAGGGAAGTTACACAAGAAAGAAGTGGCATTCACGGTACATGGACGCTATCACAAGCAGAGTCCTGACCTGTTGCATAACCGCGTTATCCTGTGAAAGTGCTGTCCAAAGTAGAACATTCAGTGGACATTGTTCTTCATTCCTAGGTTCTCTGTATCTCAAATGTAAACCCCAGCACTGTCGTTCAGTCCATTCTGTAGTGATCTAGTGTTCATTTTTCTGCATAAGATTAAAAAAATTAAGAGTGACAAATGGGCAAAATGCCCATAAGGAACCATAAGGAGGGCCATGTGGCCCCCAGGAAGAAAAGGGTTGTAGTGGGGAACCTTAGGTAGTTTGCTAGGAATAGGGATAATGCAGCTTAAGGGTTTTGTTTTTTTTGCTTTGTCCAAAATGGAGCTGGCCACATGGCTTGCGGTGTCAGGTAGTCTAAGGGAGAGGTAAAGAAACAATAGGGGATGGTTAGACCTGAAGGTAGGCGTAAGGCAATTGGGTAAGGAAATTAGGGAGTGAATAAAGTTAATTGGGTAAGGGGATTAGTGTAGGGGGCTTTAAGGCAGGTAATGTGAAGGAGAGCAGGCTAATTTTGTTTCTGTTTACAGGGAAAAGCAAGCCTCACCCACCTTATAAGTTTTGTTGTAATGTTCTGTGTTGTAAGGCGGGATTGCGGCACTTCACACGCATGGAGTCGGTAGCTATGGGCCACGGCGACATAACCACGAGCTACACGGCAGGGTTTCTCATCTGTGGGGGGACACAAGCTACACGGCTAGTCCCCGGTTCGGGACACAAGCTACACGGCTGGTCCCCGGTTCGGGACACAAGCTACACGGCTGGTCCCCGGTTCGGACGGACTTGGGCAACTACGAAGGTTGGTCATGGTAGCCAGCAGTTGCTCAGGGGGAGCCAGTGGAGGTGCGCGTGCACCCCTGGCTCCTAGTCCTTGGTAGGGCCGGGGCAGGCGGGCCCCGGCCCATCACGTGAGGTGCCGCAATTGGTCGGGTTCACCCAACTGAGCTGTATAATGTGTTTTAAATGAAGAGTGGCTAGTGCCACAAATTTATTTGCCATAATATTGTTGCTGTGTGGTTATTTGTGTTCGATGAGTGAGGGTTTAACATGTGCACTCCTTAAGGTGACCCCCTTATGTACATGGTGTTGAATTAGCAGTGACTGATCTGAAGTTTCCCCTTTAAGAAGTTTGGCAATGGCTAGAATGTGTTTGTCATGGCTGTTGTATAGCCTCTTTGAGATGAGAAAGGGGGAGCATCGTGGCAGTATCTCAATAGACGTTAAAGAGGCTCTGTCACCACATTATAAGTGGCCTATCTCCTACATAAGGAGATCTGCACTGTAATGTAGGTGACAGCAGTGTTTTTTATTTAGAAAAACGATCTATTTTTACCATGTTATGAGCAATTTTAGATTTATGCTAATTAGTTTCTTAATGCCCAACTGGGCGTGTTTTTACTTTAGACCAAGTGGGCGTTGTAAAGAGGAGTGTATGACGCTGACCGTAATCTCGCTGTAACCTGTCATTTACCGAGTGATCTCGCGAGATTACGCTTGCTCTGCTGTAAGTACCCCAGAAACGTTATCGAAGTGTCGGGATTGTGAATAGGCATCCCGTCCTGGCTGGAAGGAATGTCTATTCACTGTCAAGACACTTCAGTGATGTTAATATGTCAGTATAAGACTGCAAATAGCGAACAACGCAGTGTCACTATGCGGTGAGTAAATGAATGGAGAGAAGTGCATGACGCTGATTGTTCACTGATTGGTCAGCGTCATACACTCCTCTGTATAACGCCCACTTGGGCATTAAGAAACTAATTAGCATAAAGCTAAAATCGCTCATAAAGGGGTAAAAAGATTGTTTTTCTAAATAAAAAGCACTGCTGTCACCTACATTACAGCGCCCATCTACTTATGTAGGAGATAGGGCACTTATAATGTGGTGACAGAGCCTCTCAAACAGGTTCTGCAGAAGTAAGGAAAGGAGAGCTTCATGTCAATGATTCAGAGAATGTTTCCAGTGATTGACTGAGCTCCTTCTTCCTTTTCTCAGACAAGTCCTGCAGAAGCTGGGGTGGGCATTATAAGGTCTGCCCCAGCTGCTGCAGAATATCTTTGAGAACAGAAAAAAGAAGAGAACTCAATGTCAATCACTGCAAGCTTTTTTTATTCATTGACAAGAAGACCCTTTTTTTTTTTTCTTTTTTCCTTCTTAGGGCTCGTCCACAAATGGTGGAATCGCTGCGTATTTTCCGTCCGGAATTGCAAATGGAAAATACGCAGTGGAATACAGTAGCAGGGTGAGATTCGACAAATCTCATCCACACGCTGCGTAAGTATTCCGAGCAGAAATTCACCTGCGGTGTGTGTTTCTTTTTGGACCGCAGCATGTCAATTCCTGCTGCGGAAAGTGGACTGAATTGCTGCGTTTTTTCAGTTACGTGTGGGCAAGCTCTTAACGATGCGCTGTTGCAGCTGAGACAAAGGTAGGTTCCATAATAGTAAATCATTTTTTTTTTTATTGTATATTGCAGCGATTGACATTTCCCCCTTTCTCTTCACAAAGATGTTCTTCAGCAGATAGGGCACTCTACGTCACATTTTAATACATACTCCACCTGCTGCAGAGCTTCCTTGAGAAGAGTATGACGGTGCTTCATGTCAATCACTGAATGATTGTGGAATTATGGACATAATGATCCCCTTTCCTAGTCCAAAAGAGGTTCTGCAGCAGTTGTAACAGTACAATCTATTTTTATAATAAACACTCCAGCTTCTGTTATGAAGCTGTTAACTCTTTATGAAGGAAAAGGGGAACTTCATATCCGTTACCTTGAACTGAGTGACTAGAAGCTCCCTCTGCCTTTTATTAAAAACTTCTGCAGCATCTCGGGCTTGGAGCAGCTTTAAGGGGTGCAGAGTTTCCAGTCGCTCCTGGTGTCTAAGGAGGCCAGTGTCCCCTCTGCCGCATAAGAACACATCGGTATTATAAGTAGCACATGGTATAGGTGGAGGGCCCTGTTAAAGATTTTGCATTGGGGCCCAGGAGATTTGTTACGCTTCTGGGCTGGGGTGAGCTGGAGTGTTGTGTAACGTTCCTACAATAAATGGAGTATGTAAGAAGACACCTTGGAGGTCAATAACATCTTGCATATATATAGCCACACAGCTACTAACTGCTTCTTTATTGCCGTACACATTAATTTCTCCAAAAATCTCAAGAATCAAGAGTGTATTCCATATAGGAAGCCACATCAAAGTCACCAAGTGTCAGGCGTGGGTTGGAAAATGTAGTTTCAGAGAATGCAACCACATAACCATGGTCAAATGGCTCCTCAGGCCACAAACCCCCTCTTATGGTCACTGAGGTCTTGTTGTATGTCCTGTGTTAAAACCACAATGGAGACACCATATCTCCAACAAGTCCCAAAATATGGAGACCGTGGTGGCTTCTTAGGTTCTTCTCTATACGCTGCACAATTATTATCCATACACTCTCTCACTTTTTATCACAGCGTCAGCTTGTTCCTCTTGGCCTCTTGTCAGAATCTCAATTTATCGTCATCGATCCATCATTGACCGTGGAAGATGCAGCTGCTGATTACGAAAAGAAGGTGCAAGAGGTGAGGACCCAGGGCTGTACTGCAGTCTCTCAATGGCGCTTATATACCTTGAGGGCATATTGCTTATGTACTAAGGCTGCTTAAGTACATCAACCAGTCACCCTGATTGTTAAATATCTTCTGTTCACGTTTTTTTAATTCTCTTCGGAAAGAGGCATTCAAGCAGGAATAGTCCTAAAAACATCTTTTTTTTTAAAATATATATATACATATTTTATATTTGTAGCATTTTTTTTTTATTAAACAGAATTTTTGGGAGCGTTCATATTTGTTCTGATCTGAGCAATAACCGCTTCATGGAAATGGGACTTTACTGTATTTCCTCTGCAGCTGCTGCTGTTTATCTGGATTCTTGTTCATTTTCCGTAGATTTTCCCTGGGAAAGACCTCCCGAACTTTGACCTGCTTATTTTAGGAATTGGCCCTGATGGACACACGGCTTCACTCTTCCCAGGACATCCTCTCCTAGAGGTAAGCCCTGCTACTCACATGTTAGAGACCTAATACAAGCTTGTTACCTACCATGCGATCAGTGAACCATACGTCATATCAATTACGTCAATATGAGCAAACGGTGATGTATTTTATTTTTCATGATGTGTCTCCAGTTTGTTGGAACTCATAAACTAAGATCATCCCTTATTATCTCCAGAATGAAGGTTCATGCTCATTATAGGCCCATTAAAGTCCATCAATGCCTGTCAACATTCGCTCGGAAATCTCTGGAGATGCAAAGACATCTCTGCTAAAACATGACAGGCCGCAATGCTCGTCAGTGTGGTAGCGAAGAAAACTTATTTTATGTCTCCATCACATGCTGGAAGTTTTTAAATCTAAAAATACTGTTTAAAGCGTCCATGTCATTACAACATTTTTCGCATAAATCCGTACTAAATGTGAATATATGAAACTTTGCAATGTATTCTAGGGAGGAGTGGTATTTCCTTATCTTCCAGCAGCCTGCAGACCCCCTTTCCCTAACTGCAGGCTTTCTGTACATGTTCAGAAACTCAGTCCCCAAAAAAAAATCTGTCTAGAGCGAAATAGTAAATACCAGACTGGAGGAGGGAGGTGCAGCTGCAGTTTTTCTATCTCCGTGTTTCAGCGAAACAGCATGATAAAGACTGAAGGGAAAATACCTATACTATGCAGATTACACACAACATTTCTGGCTGAACTTAATACTAATCACAAGGAGGGATTGTGTTTTTTTGTTTTTTTAGAAATATTGATATATGTGCCAATTGTTCTTTTTTCCACCTTTTCCTGTTTATATGTCCTTTTATGTGACTCTTCCTCATCAGGTGACAGATAAGATTGTGGCTCCTATTAGTGACTCCCCGAAGCCTCCTCCGGAGAGGGTTACTCTAACACTCCCAGTGATCAATGCAGCTAAAACAGTCGTCTTCGTGGCCACAGGAGAAGGCAAAACTACTGTTTTGAAAGTAAGTTGGTTGTTAACAAGTTCATCCTACAAATTTTTTATTAATAATCATGTGCCCATAGGCACATGATTATTACTATATCTTGTAATTCCTTTGGGTATATTTCAAGGGACTGTCCCTGAAACACCTTTACAAAACTTTCTTGTAAAGTAAAATAAACCATAACATTTAAAGGGGTATTCCAAAAATCATACATAGTTGACCATTTTATGATCGCTGGGGGTCCCACTGATCGTGAGAATGGTGGTCACGAACCCCCCAGATCCTCCTCACTGCTCGACCACAGTAAGGGGGACATTGAATGGAATGATGGTCGAGCATGTGCACTGCCGCTCCTTTCAATGTCTATGTCTCGACTGTTTCCGTCATTCTTGTAGACAGTGTATGGAGCAGCGGGTGCATTCAAGCTGTCCTCACTGCGGGAAGTGCAGTGAGGAGGATCTGGGGGTTCAGCACCTCTGTTCTTACAATCCATGGGGTCCCAGCGCTGGGACCCCCAGTGATCATCAAATTATCACCTATCGTGTGGATAGGTGGTGATTTATGAATTTGGGAATACCCTTGAAGTTTAATAATGATTTTTGGCATATTGTAATTTGTAATACATTAGTAAAATTGCTACTTACCGTACTACTGGTTTGTACCCTTGCATTATGTGTCTACCAGCGTATCCTACAGGAGGATTCCGATCCATTGCCAGCTGCTCGTGTCTCCCCAGTGAACGGTAAACTGCTATGGTTTCTCGATGAATCCGCTGCTCGGGATTTAACTTGCCCTGTAGAGAAACATTCAGTCCTGTAATGTTGCTTTAAGAACGCCAGGATCCGGAGCCGGTTCAGAACCAGAGTCCGGAGCTCCCCACACCTCATCCCTGGATCTACCAGGGCCACAGGCAGAAGCAGAGAGATGGACAGAGCAGAGCTACAGATCACAGTCAAGCCAAGGATAATTCAGCCATGGGCTGATAAGAGACACATAACCAAAACAAGTTATACACAGTGATTGTTCTGAAGATAGAGATGCACATGGGTGCCGTGACTTTCTGGACCAAAGACAGAACCGGAACAAAAGCCAAGGATGTAAACACTCGTTCACCTCCGCCACGGATAGAACTGGCATCAGGACCAGGATAGATGACTATGAAAGTAGGGAGGAACCCATAAAACCGTAGCCAGAACCTCAGACCAATCCACAGGCAGGAACCAAGTTGGTCAGAACATGAAGCTTTGCAGAACTGCCTTTCATATCCATACCCTCCATATTCTTGACTCTGCCCACTGTACCCTTTGAATATCTGTCCCCCTCTCACATCTGCCTCCTGCTAGGATTTGCTCCTCTGTGTCAGACGAGCCACAGCTTCCAAAAGGTTTGCACATTCCGCGCGCGTCACCTGACTGCACAGTAATAAAATGTTAACTCGCTGATCTGAAGTGTAATTTACTCCGTGTGTGACTGTCGGAATGTGTCGAAGATATGAGGCAAAAAAAATATTGAACCTTTGCTTAATACGTTGAAATGTCAGAGGCATCCAAATAGTAACAAGTGCACCTAAATACTAAATAATCATTGTGAAAGTGGGGTGCAGGGGCTTTATTACAATAAAGGAGGAATTTGATATACTGTACCTTCTCTATTATTGTATGAGCCTCTGCTTTGATGTACCCATCCTCTCCAGAACAGTACTGGTTGTACCCTGCTTACCAATGATCAAACCACCCTTAAAAAAAGAAATGTGGTTGTGAGTACCCACCTCATAAAAGTCTCAATGCACTTCCCCGTGGGTTGTCTAGTCTGGGTTAGGCAGAGAATCATACTGGCATCATGGGGCTGCAGAATATAAACAATTAAGTAATACACGCCATGCACACGACCGTAGAATTTATCCGTAATTACATTCCGCAATTACGGTCCAATTCACTTATATTGACCACAGACACCTGCGGGAAGGTGTCCGGGCCGTAGAAAGCCTCCCCAAATGTAGTAGACATCCTATCTTTTTTGCTTTTTACGGACCGTGCTTCCCTACTTCGTAGGGGAGCACGGGCTGAATATGCGGGTGGCTGTCTGCCGCTGCCAGCGACCAACCGTGCCCGTAATCACGGACCGTGAATATGGGCACGGCTTTGTGCAGGGTGCCTTAGGCAGTGTTGTCTCAGCGTAAATGCTGTAGATTTTCCGCAACGGAATTCTGTGTGGAAATTCCACAGACCTTACAGTAGCAGCAAAATGTATGAGATTTAGAAAATCTCAGGCCCAAAAAACGTGATGCAGTTTTTTCGGACAGAATGTGCTGCGGGTTCTAGGTCCGATACACTGCGCAGTTTTATGCAACGTATTTCGACCCATGGGAACCTGCCCTAAGGGTGTGCTCACACGTCAAGGTCAAGTTGTGTTTTTTGCCGCAATTTTGAAACAGTCGCTGCAAAAAAACGCTATTTGACTTCTTAACACAAGGGACCCGCATCATTCAGACATTTATGGCATTTCTTGCGGATTAGCCATAACACTTAGGGTATGTTCACACGCAAACTCAAAAATGTCTGAAAATACGAAGCTGTTTTTAAGGGAAAACCGCACCTGATTTTCAGACGTTTTTTTAAGCCACACGCGATTTTTGTGGCGTTTTTCACGTCCGTTTTTGGAGCGGTTTTCTATAAAGTCTATGAAAAACGGCTCCAAAAACGTCCCAGGAAGTGACCTGCACTTTTTCGCGGCTGTTTTTTACGCGGCTGTTTTTCAAAACGGCCACGTAAAAAAAGACTGCCCGTCGGAAGAGAACACCGTTTTTCCCATTGAAATCAATGGGCAGATGTTTGGAGGCGTTCTGCTTCCGATTTTTTTGGCCATTTTTCGAGAAACTGCCGAAAATGGGCCGTGTGAACATACCTTTAAAAGTGGTTGTTCAGTAGCAGAAAAAATCGATCTGTTATTCTTCCAGAAAAAGCGCCACGTTTGTCCATGGGCTGTCTCTTCATTGGAATGGGGATGAGCTGCAATACTAGATAAAGCTGATAGAGAAATGTGGCGCTGCTTCTGCAAACCTAGCAGATAGTTGTTTTTTTCGGATTCTGAACAACTACTTTTATAGTTAATCACGCCAAATATCAGTGCTGCTTACAATTGTGGATATGGACACGTACAAAGCAAAGGATATTGATCCTCTCAAGCATCTGTCAGCCCATTGATGTGACATATGTGCATGTGTGGCGAGTGTAGAAATCGCCATGCACCAGGTGGAGACTCCATGAAAAAGGACCAAGAGGGACGCTTGATGGGTGGACTACCAATGGGGTGGCATTCCGTTGTGAAGGAGCAGATTTATAAGGTAAGAAAATTAAAGAGCAATTTCCTTTTGGAAAGTTGTATGTGTGTGTATATATATATATATATATATATATGAAAGATGAATCTATTTATAATGACCGTATTAGATCTGATATAAAAAAAATATATAATATCGGCGTATATAAATGCTTTTTGAATGGTCCCAAACTGAGACCATGAAACAGTTAATCAAATGTCGAATTCAAAATCTCTCCTAACCAGAGTGGTTCTTAAATCTAAGGAGAACATTGTTCCTATCCACATCTGTGTGAGGGAAGTGAAATTGTGTTGTCCCCCCCTCCATGCGTGCCATAAATGACACACAGTGCATTTGGTACCTTGTGTAACCCATCTATCCTCTGGAAGGAACGGCACAGGACGAGCGACATTGGTGGCATCTGTTTTATGTATTGCATTAGGGCCAGTTCACACAGTTTTTTGACACGGAAACCGCGTTGGAAAACGCGCCCAAAAACGGCAAAAATGCCTCCCACTGATTTCAATGGGAGGCGGAGGCGTTTTTTTCCCGCGAGCGGAAAAACCGTCTCACGGGAAAAAGAAGGGAAATGCCCTATCTCTGGGCGATTACGCCTCTGACCTCCCATTGACATCAATGGGAGGCAGAGAAAGCGTATTTCGCTGCGTTTTTTGTCCGCGGCGCTCAATGGCCACGGGTGAAAAACGCTGCGAAAGTCGACGTGCAGGCAGAGGAAAATCTTCCTCCTGCAAAAAAACTCAGTGTGAACCCAGCCTTAGAAAACACCGTAATGGCAATATTTATACTAAATGTCATGTTCAGTTGCTAATAAAAGTAAGTGAACCTATTGGAAATGATTTTACCATTGTATACTAATAAAAGGGGTGTGATTGTTATCTAAGTCACAGTTATAGACAAACACAATATAGCTAAACTAATCACACACAAACAGGTCTACTGTATATGTATTTTATTCAGCACATTCACTAAATATCAACAGTGCTGGGAGAAAAAGAAAGTGAACCCTAAGGGCATCGCGTACCGGAAATTTTTTTGCCGGGTTCGGCCAAAACGAGTTCGGCCGAACCCGGTGAAGTTCGGTTCGATTGTCCAGGTTCGCTCATCTCAAAGACACTCCATTTGGATGTTTGGAAACAGAAAAGCACGTGGTGCTTTTCTGGTTACATTCATCCTTTTGACAGCTGGTGCGCTGTTTCAGTCGGTTCGCACGGAAGTGCTTCCGTGCGACCTGCGTGGTTTTCACGCACCCATTGACTTCAATGGGTGCGTGATGCGCGAAATACGCGGAGATATTGAACCTGTTGCGCTTTTTGCGCAGCTGACAAACGCTGCGCAAAAAGCACGGACTGTCTGTACTGCCCCATAGACTTGTATTGGTCTGTGCGTGGCGCGTGAAAACCACGCGGCCCGCACGGACGGAATACACGCTCGTGTGAATCCCCCCTTAGGCTGGATTCACACGAGCATGTTCGGTCCGTAGAGAACGGAACGTATTTCGGGCGCAAGTCCCGGACTGAACACACTGCAGGGAGCCGGGCTCCTAGCATCATAGTTCTGTACGACGCTAGGAGTCCCTGCCTCTCCGTGGAACTACTGTCCCGTACTGAAAACATGATTACAGTACAGGACAGTTGAATTTTGCAGGATGAGTTGTAGTTTTTCGTAGCACCATTTATTGTGCCATATAATGTACTAGGAAACGGGAAAAAAATTATTTGTGGGGTAGAAAATGAAAAAAACAGATTCCTCCATGTTTTTTTGTGCATAGTTTTTACGGAATTCACTGTGCAATTAAAACAACATGTTAACTTTATTCTGTGAGTCAATACGATTACGGCGATACCAAATATATAGTTTTTCCTATATTTGACTACTTTTACAAGTAAAAACCTAAGCCCTTATTTACACGACAGGGTTTCCCGGCCTCAGTAGGAACAATATACCCCTACTGGGGCTATTCACGCGACCGATTTTTTGACGGGCCGGGAAACCCGGCTGTCAAAAAATGAGACGTGCCCTATTTTCGGCCGTTCACAAGGCCGCACAGCTCCCATAGAAGTCTATGGGGCCGGGTAATGCACGGCCATCACTGGATTGTGTCCCGAGTGACGGCAGTGTCTACCGTCGCTCGCTCTCACCTCACAGCGCAGAGTGCATGTGAGGAGGAGGAGTTTATGCCATTTGGACGAAGCGCTGTATGCTGCAGGTAAGTTTATACAATGTGGGGGTGCCCTTATACAGGGGTACTGTGTGGCAGGGTAGGGGTGTACAGCAGGTGGAAGGGGGCGCTGCGCTGGCTCCCTTCTGCTTGTTTTAAAAGCGCCCTGACCCGGCGACACCTCCCATGGCCAATGGCGCCGCTAGCAGCTGCTGCGGCTGCTACTGCTGTAGCGATGCCACTATAGCAGAGCAAGGAGGTATCTCCCTGCTCTGCTATGTGCTAGCCCCAGTTTAGCTCCCTGAAGGAGCGGAATCCCTGTGTGTTCGGGGATTCCGCTCCTGGACAGAGAGCTTGATGTCTCTGTCCATATATGGACAGTGACATCAGGGGCAACTCCTGAAGCGGAATCCCATGAACACTCTGTGACCGGGGATTCCACACCAGGAGAAACCAGTAACGTTCAGTGTCCATAAATGGACACAGACGACAGGGGCTTTTCCTGAAGTGGAATCACCGGCCACATGGGGATTCCACTTCAGGAGTTGCCCCTGATGTCACTGTCCAGATATGCCCGGCCCAGAATGGAATCGGAACGGATGCAAACCGGCCGGGAAAAACAGCCCAAAACGGTCGGGCCCTTGTCGTGTGAATAAGACCAAATTCCGAGAGCCATAATTTTTTTATTTTTCCGTCGATTAAGTGGTATGGGGGCTTATTTTTTGCGGGATAAGCTGTAGCTTTTAGCGATACAATTTTGGGGTACATGCGACGTTTTGCTCACTTTTTATTTCATTTTTTTGTGGGAGATGTGGTGACCAAAAAAGAGCGATTCTGGCGTTTACATTTTTTTTTTACAGCGTACACCATGCGGGTTAAATAATCATATATTGTAATAGTTCAGACTTTTACGGATGCGGCGATACCAGTTATGTTTTTTTTTTACTATGCTCTAGGGAGTAAGGGTATGTGCACACGGTAGCAGGCTTTTACGTCTGCAAAGACAGACTGTTTTCAGGAGAAAACAGCTGCCTCGTTTCAGACGTAAATGCTGCTCCTCGCATTTTGCGAGGCTTCTCTGACAGCCGTAAATTTTGAGCTGTGCTTCATGGAGTTCAATGAGAACGGCTCAAATTACGTCTGAAAGAAGTTTCCTGCACTTCTTTCGACGAGGCTGTATTTTTACGCGTCGTCGTTTGACAGCTGTCAAACGACGATGTGTAAATGACAGTACGTCGGCAAACCCATTCAAATGAATGGGCAGATGTTTGCCGACGTATTGTAGCCCTATTTTCAGATGTAAAACGAGGCATAAAACGCTTCGTTTATGTCTGAAAATAGGTAGTGTGAACCCAGCCTAAATAGGAAAAGGTTGTTTTTTTTACTTTTAATATTTTTTATTTATATTTTTTGAAATAAAAAAAAACTTAAAACCCTGGAGGCAGGGCTTAATAGGAGCACAAAGATGGCCCCCTGGCAGCCATAGCAACCATCGACACCCCGCGATTGCCGTTGGCGCGATGAGCTGTTAGAGAGGGTCGCGTCCTCTTTCTAACGATTTAAACGACGCGGTCGCTATTGACCGCGGCATTTAACGAGTTAAACGAGTATCGTATGGAGCGGGTTCACCCTGTGAGCCCGTTTCATACTTCCCCCTACCCGACTTTGGCGTATGGATACGTCAAATGTCGGGAAGGAGTTAATAACCTGTAGATCCCCCTCTATCACCTCCACCAAAGGTTTCCTGTAGCAGCTGATAAGATTTGCACAACGTTGACCCATTCTTCCCTGCAAATGTGTTTCAGTTCATCAGTAACTCCGGGATGTCTTGCGGGCACTGCCATCTTCAGATCATGCCACAGCATCTCGATAGACTTGGCCATTCCAAAACATAAATCTTCTTTTTCATCCATTATTCAGGAGATTTTCTTGTGTGCTTTGGGTCGTTGTCTTGTTGCATCACCCGATGTCTCTTCAGCTTGAGGTCATGGACTGCTGCTCTTACCTTCTGCTGTAAAATGTTTTCATACACCTTCGAATTTATTGTTCCCTCAATGATCGCACGGCGTCCAGGCACTAAGGCAGAAAAGCAGCCCCAAACCATGATGCCCCCTCCACCATGCTTCACAGTTGAAGTTTTGTTGTTGGTGTGCAGTGTTCTTGTTCCTTCAAACCATAGCGTTGTGCTTTTGTGATAAAAAGTTTCACTATTGTCTCGTCTGTCCCAGAAGCGTTGTAAAACATCCAGGTGGTCTCGGGCAAACTTGAGACGGGCCGCAATGTTTTATTTTTGGCAGCAGTGTCTTTCTTTGTGGTGTCCTTCCATGAACACCATTCTTGTTCAGTGTTTTTTTTTTTTTTCTAAGGGTATGTTCACACGGCAAAAGAAAAACGGCTGTAAAATAGGGAGCTGTTTTCAAGGGAAAACCTCTTCTGATTGGCTGATGCGTTTCATCCCCATTCGGCATTTCCTCAGAGCCATTGAGGAATAGGTACTGGTATGTAATATGACGGGTTATCCAGAGCGAAAACCTCTCTTAGCAGTAGGTATCAACTCTGGTTAATAAAGAAGGATCTTGACCGGGGAATTTTTCCTCAATTACCTCGCTCTATTCCTATAGGGCATGTGGAAAAGGCTGCACACGGAGAACAAACCCTTTAAACTCCCTTATGCATGATATGCAGATGATCATCAAAACATTACTATGTTATATTTTCTGGCTCTCCAGTGCAAATTGAGAACATTAATAATATTGTACTTCCAGAATCAGCCGGGGCCTGGGAGTAGGGAGATACGTATGGTTTGGTAATCCACAAGTGGCTCCCCATAGAGGAAGGAATTTCCTAGAACTCTCAGGAAGTGAAACAATCAGAGATCGACGCTCATACTGTAGTATTACAGAATCTACAATTCATTACGAACAACTTTTGTCTAGACTAAATTTAAGGATCCCCAACACCCCTGGTCTGCAATGCAACTGTGACCGACAAGGTCTCAATGCTTTTGAACACCATTTTACAGTTTATATATAGAATTAATCTACATAAAAAGTTCAGTAACTGTGTAATTACATGACTTATCTTGTACTGATCCTGAGTTACAGACTCTATAACGGTCAGTTCACACATTGCGTAAATACAGCGGATTTTCCACAACGGAATTAGTTGCAGAACTCCGCAGCAAATACAGTAGCAGCAAAGTGGACTAGATAAAACTACGCTAATCTCATCCACAGGCTGAGTAAATACTATCATAAATTGACCTGAGGTGCGGAATTTTATTCCGCAGCATGTCAATTGTATTTGCGTAAATCGGTTTTCCCCATTGAATTCAATGGGGAGGTAAGACCCGCAACAAATAGTAGTTGTTGCGTTTTTTTTGCGGTGGGTTCGCAGCAGGGTTGTCAACCTCCACTGCAGAAATTTCTGGACAACTGAGCTAAAAATCACGGACAGACCAAAATGTTTACAGGCATATTACAAAATCATTGTCTGTGCACTGTGCATGGAGTGACTCACCAATCACAGCTCCGCTTGTAGTTTTCCCACGCTAACTTAGGTGATGTTTTCTCTAATTAGAGTCGTTCACTTTCCTTTTTTTTTCCCCCATCCAGCCCACACCACTGTGACGACTTATTCCAGCCACTTCTCATCTCTGCAGAATTTGACACACAGACATGTTGGTTTCTCGCTTTTCCAGCACCATCCACACCTATACCCCAGCCTCTAAACAAACTCGTAATCCACAGTGCCCCAGATGGTAAAAATGATCCCTCCGTGCTCGACACAAGAAAAGTGCCCCTCAGTAACCGTGCCCCCTGTAGATAGCGCCACACACAGCACCCCCTTGTAGATAGCACCACACAACCCCTGCTTGTAGATAGCGCCAAACAGCTCCCCCTTGTATATAGCGCCCAGGGGCGTAGCTAAAGGCTCATGGGCCCCGATGCAAAAGTCCTTCATGCCCCCCCCCCCCGTTAATGGCTGACGGCCCACAGCTTTCAGCTCAATCGCTGGGTCTCAGGGGCATAGTTAAAGAGACTCTGTCACCACATTATAAGTGGCCTATCTCCTACATAAGGAGATCGGCGCTGTAATGTAGGGGACAGTAATGCTTTTTATTTGAAAAAAACGATGCCCTCCATCTTATAACCCCCCCATGCAGTATAATGCCCCCCCCCCGCAATATCAGCCCCCATACAGTATAATGCCCCCCATAACAGCCCCATACCGTATAATGCCCCCCATCTTATCAGCCCCCATTCAATATAATGCCGCCCCTGCAATATCAGCCCCCATACAGTATAATGCCCCCATATGTGCATAGTAGAAAAATAACATAATTACTTACCTATCCACGTTCCCACGTCGGGTGGAGGATCCTTCGCCTCCTCCGGTGTGTGCTATGAGTGACTCAGCGCAGGCAGGCGCGATGATGTCGCTGCAGCCCGCCTGCCTGCGTCGAGCCGCTCAGGGCACAGTGAATGCTGGATCAAGGAGATGTCAGCTCCTTGCTCCAGCATTGAATGGAACCGGGACCTCGGTGAGTGACTCGCGACCCCCCGGAGGTCTTCACACGAACCCCCAAGGGGGACGCGACCCACAGTGTAGGGATGTCACGATACCAAAATTTGCACTACGATACCGATACTTCGTTTACTTTGCCAACAGTAATAAAAAAAAAAAAGTTATTTCGTTTTCTGATGTGAGGCGCGAGGTGTGATGATGAATTTTGAATGTGCCTCACATTAATAGTAATTAACCCCATCATGTTTCTCAGTCATAATTGGTTAATGTGTAAGGTACATGATGGGGTTAATTACTGTTAGGGCTCATTTACACGAGCGTGATATACGTGCGTGCGACGCGCGTGCTTTTCACGCGTGTCGTACGCACCTATATTAGTCTATGGGGGCATGCAGACAGTCCGTGAGTTTTGCTCAGCGTGAGTCCGCTGAAAAAAACTCACGGCATGTCCTATCTTTGTGCGCTGTTTGCGCATCACGCACCCATTGAAGTCAATGGCTGCGTGAAAATCACGCGCACCACACGGAAGCACTTCCGTGGGACGCGTGTGATTCGCGCAACAGCAGTCAAAAGTATGTTTGCAAACAAAAGCACCACGTGCTTTTCTGTTGACAAACATTCAAACGGAGTGTCATCATGATGGCGGCTGCGCGAAAAGCACGCAGCCGCGCATCATACGACGCTGACACACGGAGCTGTTAAGTGCCTTTTGCGCACGCAAAACGCAGAGGTTTTTACGTGCGCAAAACGCACACGCTCGTGTAAATGAGCCCTTAATGTGAGGCACATGGAGGTTAAATTCATCATCGCACCTCGTGCCCCACAATAAGTGATAGAAAGCAGTTTTTATTTTATTTTTTACAGCGTACACATCATAAATGATGCAAAAAAATTGTTGTGTAGGTTATTACGGCCGCGCCAATACCGATTATATGTATATTTTATGTATTGAGACTAATTTTAATGTTTATTGTAAAAAAAGCGTATGTGTATTTTTTTTAAATTTAACATTACTTTGTTTTTACTTTATTTTTTAAACTTTAATGTACTGGCATATATCTATATCCCAGTACATTAGCCTGTGTACAGATAGTACATAAGCTGTTGTTAGGACATACCTAAGTATGCCCTAACAACAGGAAATATGGTCAGACAGCACTGGGGTCCTTCAATGGACCCTGGGCTGTCTGCCCATATATGGTATGTCCCTCAATCGCATCACAGGAATTCCCTGTGACGCGATCCAGGGGCATCCCCCTTCTCATTTTCCCCTGAATGCTGCAGTCAGCTTTGATCGCAGCATTCAGGAGAATAGCGGCGGAGAGGAGAGGTTTCTCTGATCTCCGCCGTTATAGAGCGGGGCTGCGGCTGTGTAATACAGTCATTGCCCCGCTCCTGACATTAAGTGCATGCGCGCGTTCAGCATGAGGAGATGCGGCCGGCGCTGCACTAATGAACGGCGGTTCAGGCATTGAGGACAGAACATGGGGGTGTTTTGTAGTGCATCCGCCATGTTCTGTCTTCAATGCCGCAGATCATTAGTGCAGCGCCAGCCGAATCACATCATCCTGATGGTGCACACATGTCAGGACTCAGGAGCGGGGCAATGACTGTATTACACAGCCGCAGCCCCGCTCTCATACAGTCATGTGTACTATACTGTATTGTGTTGGATTGTGCAGTTTGCGGTGGAGAGAGGAGGGGGGCTGTGATTTAACGCCCCCCCCCTCTCCACCGCAAACAGCACAATACAACACAATACATTACAAGGCATCACAACACATTACATTACAACACATTACATTACATTACAACACATTACATTACATTACATTACAGATTGCAGCTTACCTGGAGTCCTCCGAACCGACTCTTCCACTTCACTGTCTGGAAGACGTGTCACGTGAGAACACGGTCACATGGTGCACTAAGTGTACCATGTGACCGTAATAACCAGGAAGTGCCGCCTTGCGGCACAGAAGATTTATTTAGGAAGCTTGCTGTATGGCAACGGGGGCCCGTGGGCCCCCCAGGCTTAGGGGCCCGGTCACAACTGCGACCGCTGCGACCCCTATAGCTACGCCACTGGTTAACATGTAACTTGGCCTGTTAAGTTTTTTTTGATTGAAAGAGCTTTTGATTTCTGTAAATATGACCTCCTGATGCAGCAAATTCAACAAATTACCATTTTAGTTCTCTTTACAACCTTTAACATGTTTTGATCTCTGTGTTGTGCAACTGCGACCTCTGCCACCAGTGGCGGATTAAGAAGACCATGGGCCCTGAGCTGTTACAAAACTTGGGCCCCCCTTCTCCACCGCCACCCTGCCGCGCCGTAACTATTGCTAACACTACCTTTTTGCACAAGCATTAACAAATGGTGTTACGATTGCCCTTTCAGAGGTCTGTGTCCCTACATACTGACAGTATCACACTGTGCAGGGACACATCCTCCTGACAAGGGGAATGGTAACACCAATTTTTCTATCAGTCCTAGACTGCACAAAGACTTTATGTGGAATACAAGGATTTCCTATAATAAACATGTCAGGAGAGGGGACAGATTCTCTACAAATCCAGTGACTCACAGGTGATGGCGTCTCAGATGCTAATAGTTTTTTTTCCTCTTTTCTTCTCCATCCAGTCCAGAGCTCATGACGACTTCTCCTGGCCATGACCCATTTCTGCACCCTTAAATATAATATCACTATGCACTGCGCCCCTGAATATAATTGTCACACACTGTAAAGTAAAGCACCACATACACAGTGCCCCCTGTAGATAGCGCCAATCCCCCATGTAGACAGCGCCACACACACACCCCCTGTAGATAGCGCCACACACACACACACACACACACACACACACACACACCTTTAGATAGCGCCACACACACAACCCCCTATAGGGAGCGCCACACACGCAACCCCCTGTAGAGAGAGTCACACAGCCCCCTATAGATAGAGCCACCCAGCACTCCCCCTTGTATATAGTGCCACACAGCGCTCCCTTCCTTATATATAGTGCCACACAGCGCTCCCCCCCCCCTTGTATATAGTGCTACACAGCGTCGCTACAGTGCAGCTCTGGGATGACATTTTAGCCCATATGACTGCTGCAGTCTGTGATTGGCTGCAGCGGTCACATGCGGTGAAACATCATCCCAGGAGGCCAGCCCGGACGAAGAAACTGAATTCTGGGCAAGTATAAGATTTTTATTTTTTCTAAATTGCGTTTTTACATAACATCTGTTATTTGTTGTGGGTTTTACCTCCCCATTGAATTCAATGGGGAAAACCCGAAACAAATGAGCAGCGTTTACGCAAATACAATTGACATGCTGCGGAATAAAAAAACGCACCGCAGGTCAGTTTCTGAGCTTTTTTTCCCCACTTATCATTTACGCAGCGTGTGATGAGAATTGTTCACATCTAATCTACTCTGCTGCTACGGTTTTAGGGCTTGTCCACACTTAACGGAATTGCTGCGTATTTTCCGCCCGGAAAATACGCAGAATACAATAGTGTCAAAGTGAGTGAGATTTACCAAATCTCATCCAGACGCTGCGTAAAATTTCCGACCTGACATTTTGTCCTGCGGTGCGTATTTCTCGTACTGCAGCATGTAAATTCCTGCTGCGGAAAGTGGACAGAATTGCTGCGTTTTTTCAGAGGAGATGTCACCATCCCCCAACATTGAGAAAAACGCAGCAAAATACGCACCATTTTCTGCAGCAAAAATGCAGGAAATGGCGCTTTTTTTCTGCAGCGGAATTTCTGCTTGTTTCTGCGGAATTGCTGCAGAAATAAATAAATAAATATATATATATATATATATATATATATATATACATATATATATACAGTGAAGGAAATAAGTATTTGATCCCTTGCTGATTTTGTAAGTTTGCCCACTGTCAAAGACATGAACAGTCTAGAATTTTTAGGCTAGGTTAATTTTACCAGTGAGAGATAGATTATATAAAAAAAAAAAAAGAAAATCAACTTGGTGCCTGCATTAAAGACAGCTGTCTTAAAGGGAATGTGTTGCCAGAAAAACATGTTTTTTTTTTTAAATTAAACATTTAGTGTGTAGGTGATTAAACATTGTTCAAATTTTTTTTATTTTTTTCACGAGTCAGGAAATATGATAAATTAATTCTAATTTATAATATTTCCCATTGCTGGTCACTAGATGGAGCTATTCCCAAAATTGCAGCATTGCAAAATTGGGTAAAAAGCCCTCGCTCTAGTGAGCTCTCAGCATCCCCCCCTCCTTTATCCTGGCTAGTGCCGGGATAAACGAGGGGTTTGAACGGTCTAACCTCCTACACTGTGTGTCGCCATTTTTTGAGCTAACACACAGTGTAGTAGGTTTACATACAGTAGTAAACGTACACAAACACGAACATACATAGAAATCTCTTACCTGCTCTTGCCGCCGCGGCTCCCTCCGGCCCATCCGCTCCGTCTGCTGCCGCTGGTCCAAGTGCACAAGTCCGGAAGCCGCGACCGGAAGTAGTAATCTTACTGTCCGGCCGCGACTTCCGGTCCACAGGAAAATGGCGCCGGACGGCGCCAATTTCAAATTGGACTGTGTGGGAGCGGCGCATGCGCAGTTCCCACACAGACGGCGTACATGTTAGTGGATGGAACGGGCCCCGTTCGCAGTCCCTATGGGACTGTGGCTGCCGTATTCCATGTCTGTATGTGTCGTTAATCGACACATACAGAAATGGAAAAAAAAATGGCAGCCCCCATAGGGAAGAAAAAGTATAAAAATAAGAAAAAGTAAAACACAAACACACAAATAAATATAAACGTTTTTAATAAAGCACTAACATCTTTAACATATTAAAAAAAAAATTGTGATGACACTGTTCCTTTAAATGGTCACCTGTATAAAAGACTCCTGTCCACAGACTCAATTAATCAGTCTGACTCTAACCTCTACAACATGGGCAAGACCAAAGAGCTTTCTAAGGATGTCAGGGACAAGATCATAGACCTGCACAAGGCTGGAATGGGCTACAAAACCATAAGTAAGACGCTGGGTGAGAAGGAGACAACTGTTGGTGCAATAGTAAGAAAATGGAAGACATACAAAATGACTGTCAATCGACATCGATCTGGGGCTCCATGCAAAATCTCACCTCGTGGGGTGTCCTTGATCCTGAGGAAGGTGAGAGCTCAGCCGAAAACTACACGGGGGGACCTCGTTAATGATCTCAAGGCAGATGGGACCACAGTCACCAAGAAAACCATTGGTAACACATTACGCCGTAATGGATTAAAATCCTGCAGTGCCCGCAAGGTCCCCCTGCTAAAGAAGGCACATGTACAGGCCCGTCTGAAGTTTGCAAATGAACATCTGGATGATTCTGAGAGTGATTGGGAGAAGGTGCTGTGGTCAGATGAGACTAAAATTTAGCTCTTTGGCATTAACTCTACTCGCAGTGTTTGGAGGAAGAGAAATGCTGCCTATGACCCAAAGAACACCGTCCCCACTGTCAAGCATGGAGGTGGAAAGATTATGTTTTGGGGGTGTTTCTCTGCTAAGGGCACAGGACTACTTCACCGCATCAATGGGAGAATGGATGGAGCCATGTACTGTCAAATCCTGAGTGACAACCTCCTTCCCTCCACCAGGACATTAAAAATGGCTCGTGGCTGGGTCTTCCAGCACGACAATGACCCGAAACATACAGCCAAGGCAACAAAGGAGTGGCTCAAAAAGAAGCACATTAAGGTCATGGAGTGGCCTAGTCATCAAAAACTTATGGAGGGAGCTGAAGATCCGAGTTGCCAAGCGACAGCCTCGAAATCTTAATGATTTACAGATGATCTGCAAAGAGGAGTGGGCCAAAATTCCATCTAACATGTGTGCAAACCTCATCATCAACTACAAAAAACGTCTGACTGCTGTGCTTGCCAACAAGG
This sequence comes from Rhinoderma darwinii, assembly GCF_050947455.1. Taxonomy (NCBI): domain Eukaryota; kingdom Metazoa; phylum Chordata; class Amphibia; order Anura; family Rhinodermatidae; genus Rhinoderma; species Rhinoderma darwinii. The sequence continues at coordinate 372,791,463 of NC_134689.1, forward strand.
ATTTTGCCACCAAGTATTAAGTCTTGTTTGCCAAAGTGATCAAATACTTATTTCTCTGTGCACAATGCAAATAAATATATATAATTTTGACAATGTGATTTTCTGTTTTTTTTTAAATATAATCTATCTCTCACTGGTAAAATTAACCTAGCCTAAAAATTCTAGACTGTTCATGTCTTTGACAGTGGGCAAACTTACAAAATCAGCTGGGGATCAAATACTTATTTCCTTCACTGTATATATATATATATATATATATATATATATATATATATATACATATATATATATATATATATACCCACACATACATACACACACTATATATATATATATATATATATATATATATATATATATATATATATAGAAACAAACATATAATAGGAGCAGCACTGTGCAAAAAAACAAAAACAGCTGGTGCTAAGCTTCAAATAACAGGGAGTGACGTTCTCCCAGTAAGGTATATGGAAAAAATCGCGCAAAGAAGCAGCACTCAATAGCAAAAAATGACATTTATTCACCCAACACAGCAACGTTTCACTTCCTCCATGGAAGCATTTTCCATGGAGGAAGTGAAACGTTGCTGTGTTGGGTGAATACATTTCATTTTTTGCTATTGAGTGCTGCTTCTTTGCTCGATTTTTTTCTATATATATATATATATATATATATATATATATATATATATACATATACATATATATACACACACACACACACACACACACACACACACACACACACACACACACACACACTATATGCATACATACACATGTACACATCACAGACACACATGAATATGCACATTATACACATTGTAAACACACATGCACTTACCTTTTATGTAGGATATTTGTGAAGGGCGTTCAGCAGGTTGATGTGGTGGGAGTCTTCACACAGCGTTTCTCCTGCTCACAGCCCGACACAGAGCCTGCAGACAGTCTCCCCTCCCCATGTCCCAACTGCTAGCGGCAGGAGGAGAGATGTGTAGAGCAGGGAAGGGGGGCTGGAGGGGGACCTTCTAAAGCAGCACAGACCACGGCTGCTAAGTAGGAGCGAAGCTCACCTCATGACAGGTGCCGTCCTGGCACCGGGGCTCCCTCCGGTGCTAGCGATGCTACTAGGCATGAGGGGGTTCGGGCGGCCATGGGCCCCCTGGGAGCCTTGGGCCCCGGGCGGCTGCCCGAACCGCCCTAATGATGATCCGCCACTGGCTGCGACCCCTATAGTGGCTGAGGAGTATAATAAAGCCTATAACTAATGTAACATATTTACAAAGTGACTCAACTTTTATGTATAATATTTCTAAACTGTAAAATGGTGTTCAAAAGTGGACATACACTTCTCCCTGACCATGGTGCCTCAGTTTATAGGCCCCCATACTTTCCTCTTATGCAGAATGATTTGTGTGTATATACTTGTAGACTCTCAGAGGACCTGTCGGTACTAGTGTGTGTGTGTGTATATATATATATATATATATATATATATATATATACACATACAGGGTGGGCCATTTATATGGATACACCTAAATAAAATGGGAATGGTTGGTGATATTAACTTCCTGTTTGTGGCACATTACTATATGTGAGGGGGGAAACTTTTCAAGCTGGGTGCTGACCATGGCGGCCATTTTGAAGTCGGCCATTTTGTATCCAACTTTAGTTTTTTCAATGGGAAGAGGGTCATGTGACACATCAAACTTATCGAGAATTTCACAAGAAAAACAGTGGTGTGCTTGGTTTTAACGTTACTTTATTCTTTCATGAGTTATTTACAAGTTTCTGACCACTTATAAAATGTTGATAGCAACACCACAGAAGAAATGCTAGCACAGGCTTCCAGTATCCATAGTTTCAGTTGCTGCACATCTCGTATCTTCACAGCATAGACAATTGCCTTCAGATGACCCCAAGGATAAAAGTCTAAGGGGGTCAGATCGGGAGACCTAGTGGGCCATTCAACTGTCCCACGACGACCAATCCACTTTTCAGGAAACTGTTCATCTAGGAATGCTCGGACCTGACACCCATAATGTGGTGGTGCACCATCTTGCTGGAAAAACTCAGGGAACGTGCCAGCTTCAGTGCATAAAGAGGGAAACACATCATCATGTAGCAATTTCAGATATCCCGTGGCCTTGAGGTTTCCATTGATGAAGAATGGCCCCACTATCTTTGTACCCCATATACCACACCATACCATCAATTTTTGTGTTCCAACAGTCTTGGAGGGATCTATCCAATGTGGGTTAGTGTCAGACCAATATCGGTGGTTTTGTTTGTTAACTTCACCATTCACATAAAAGTTTGCCTCATCACTGAACAAAATCTTCTGTGTAAACTGAGGGTCCTGTTCCAATTTTTGTTTTGCCCATTCTGCAAATTCAGTGCGCCGATCTGTGTCATCCTCGTTGAGATGCTGCCGCAGCTGGAGTTTGTAAGGGTGCCATTTGTGAGTAGCTAATATCCGGCGAAGGGATGTTCGACTGATGCCACTCTCCAGTGACATGCGGCGAGTGCTACGCTGTGGGCTCTTGCGGAATGAAGCTAGGACAGCCACTGATGTTTCTTCATTAGTGTCAGTTTTCATGCGTCCACATTTGGGCAAATCCAACACTGAACCAGTTTCACGAAACTTGGCAAGCAGTTTGCAAACTGTAGCATGGGAGATGGGTGGTCTCGTAGGGTGTCTTGCATTGAAATCTGCTGCAATGACCCGGGTACTGCGTTCACCAGACATCAACACAATTTCTATCCGCTCCTCACGTGTTAACCTCTGCGACATGTCAATGGCTGTAAACAAAGAGAAGCTTGTAAATAACTCATGAAAGAATAAAGTAACTTTAAAACCAAGCACACCATTGTTTTTCTTGTGAAATTCTCGATAAGTTTGATGTGTCACATGACCCTCTTCCCATTGAAAAAACTAAAGTTGGATACAAAATGGCCGACTTCAAAATGGCCGCCATGGTCAACACCCAGCTTGAAAATTTTCCCCCCTCCCATATACTAATGTGCCACAAACAGGAAGTTAATATCACCAACCATTCCCATTTTATTTAGGTGTATCCATATAAATGGCCCACCCTGTATATATATATATATATATATATATATATATATATAAAAACTGTATGAGTATGTATGTTTATGCAAACATTGTTATAGTCTGGTATCCCGAGGATCCTGGATAATCTGAATTTTACTGTATATTTATAAATTATTTTGCGTTTCACAACACATGCTACATTTAGGGTATGTTCACACGGCTTATTTACGGACGTAATTCGGGCGTTTTACGCCTGGAATTACGTCCGAAAATACGGCTTGAAAGCCTTGACAAACATCTGCCCATTGAAAGCAATGGGCTGACGTTTGTCTGTTCACACGAGGCGTATATTTACGCGTCGCTGTCAAAAGACGGCGCGTAATTAGACGCCCGCGCCAAAGAAGTGTCATGTCACTTCTTCAGACGTAAATGGAGCCGTTTTCCATGGACTCCATGGAAAACCAGCTCCAGTTACGTCCGTAATGGACGCGGCGTTCAACCGCCTGCACATGCCGTTACAGCTGAAATGACGGGGCTGTTTTCTCCTGAAAACAGCCCCATAATTTCAGTCGTTACGGACACTGCCGTGTGAACATACCCTTACGCTGCCCTATTTTCAGGCTTAGTTGGGTCCATATATTTCTTGACAAGAACGGGAGTTGATACCATTGGAGGAACCAATCACATGTCCTTTTCTTAAATTGATGTAAATCCTATTTTGAAACTGCTGAGTGGCAAACAATATGGCTGCCATTACACAAGGATGACAACTGATCCTGCAAGTCTGCCTGGTTATGCCACAATCTTGGAAAAGGAGACCTACTGCTGTGGAGGTTTCAATGTAGATGGATGACCTGAATGGCCACTTTATTATAGACACCCATCTAGTAGGGAGTTGGACCTCCTTTGGCCTCCAGAACTTTGCAGCAGTTCCTTGTGGCATAGATTCCACTAGGTGTTGAAATTGTTCTGCAGGAATATTGGCCCATGCAGAAAGGATAGCTTCTCGCAGGTGCCGCTAAAGTGTCTTTCTGCCGTAGGGTAAACAGCTGCCGTGAAGGGATGAATTTGGTCGGCCACAATGTTTAAGTAAGCTCTACTGATCAAATGTCCATCCACATGTATCAGAAGACCCAAGGTGTGCCAAGAAAACATTTCCCACACCATTACTCCACCTCTTCACACCTGACAGGAAGGGTTCATGGATTCATGCTGCTTGCCCCAAATTCTGACCCCACCATCAGCTTGGTGCCACAGAAATCTGGACTTATCTGACCAGGCGATGTTTTACTACTGCTCAGCGATACAATTTTTGTGCTGTTTTGGCCACTAGAGTATTTCCTTTGTTTCACTAAGGCCCCCTGCATACGGCCGTGCCCGAACTCACGGTTTGCGATTACGGGCGCAGCTGGCGGCCGCACACAGCCACCCGCATTTTCGGCCCTTCTGTTGCGTAAATTCTGCAGCATTTACGCTATGAGGAAACACGGCCTAAGGCACCCTGCAAAAAGCCGTGCCCATATTCATGGTCCGTGATTACGGGCACGGCCGGTCGCTGGCAGTGGCGCACAGCCACCTGCATTTTCAGCCCGTGCTTCCATGCAAAGTATGGGAGCACGGTCCATAAAAAGTTAAAGATAGGACATGTCCTATCTTTTGTGGAGGCTTTCTACAGCCTGGACACCTTCCCGCAAATATACAGGAAGGTGTCCGTGGTAAATAGAATTGAATTGGTCCGTAATTGTGGTCCGTTATTACGGTCTGCAATTACGGACAAATTCGACGGTCGTGTACATGGGGCCTTATGCAGCAAGTTAGTTGGAGAACCAGCGTTGTATTCAGCTTCAATATGCTTGACTGTGCACCGCCTGTTCAGCAGAACAATTCTTGACATCCTTTTCTGACTCCTTTCGTCGACGAGTTGTTACTCACAGGATCCCCGTTTGCTGGTTGTATTTCCTCGATAACATAATTTTCGGTTTACTCTACGCAGCGTTGCACGGGAAAACTCCACAAGGTTCGCTCTCTCCTAATGAACAGCTAGGAGCACAGTCCGTGCTGCTGTTAGAAGCAAAATCGCTAATACAAGTTATTTAGAAAAACGATTATTGTGCACACATCTGCACTATAATTGTTTTTCTAAATAATGTCTATATAATTGGAGGTATGCTTTAAATTTAGTGATATGGGGCCTGAAACCTGTATGCAAAAATGTTTGTCCTGCATTAGCCCTTTAAAAAAATTAAATCCAGTCACTCACAGGTGACATCTTTTCTGATTGTAGTTGTTCCATTTCCCAGTCTTCCTTATCCGGCCCAGACCTCCATGAAGATTTCTTCCAGCTACGACTCATCTCTGCAGAGTTTGCTACCCAGACATGTTTGTCTCCTTGCTTTTCCAACATATCCTTATCCTATACACAAACTCCCCATCCTGCTGCTAACTCAAAGGGTCAGTTCACACGTAGTTTTTTTACACTTTTTTTGACACGGAAACCGTGTCGGAAAATCCGCCAAAAAACAGCCGAAAATGCCTCCCATTGGTTTCAATGGAAGGCGGAGGCGTTTTTTTTCCCCGCGAGCGAAAAAGACGGCTCGCGGGAAAAAGAAGTGACATCAATGGGAGGCAGAGATAGCGTATTTCCGAAAATCGGCGTGCAGGCAGAGCAAAATCTGACTCAAAATTCCAAATGGAATTTTGAGGCAGATTTTCTGCCTGCAAAAAACTCTGTGTGAACCCAGCCAAATGGTGTGTCTCCTGTGCTGCCCAGTGCCCCAGAAAAGATAACCGCCACATAGATAGTTCCCCAGAAAACATTTGTGAACAGATAGTGCCCCCTACAGTAATAAGTGTCACACTTATGTAATAGTGCCATAGACATAGTAACCCACTTAAAAAACTATTATACCAACCAACTGCTACCAATATGAGTGCTCACACAGTACCGTTAAAAATGATTGTGCCAAATAGATAGTGCCTGCTACAGTAATAAGTGCCAGACATAGTGACCTGACAGTAGTTGTGCCAGACATAGTAGCCCCTAAAAATAATTCTGCCCCCAAAAGTAAGTCTACATAGTGCCCTGAAAAATAATTCCGTGAAGTAGATAGTGCCCCCGAAAATACTAGTGATAAAACAGTGCGCCAAAAATAATTGTGCCAAGTAGATAGTTCCCCGACCGTAATAGTACTCACACAGCACCCCCCAAAAAAATATTTGTGGCTTGTGGATAGTGCCTCCAAAATTATTTGTAGCAAGTCACTTATAAAAAAAAAATTAATCCAATACTCGCCTACCCTCCGCTTCACGATTCGCCCAGAATTGTGGCGCAACCACAGGCCTCTTCAAGCCACGACCCATCCTAGGTTGGCAGCACCCATTATTTTAATGGGTGGTGAGTACCCGTCCTGGGAGCCTCTCTCCACAGTCCTGACAAGTTAGATAAAGGTGTGAGGGATTACCCCAAGGTGGGGGGTCAAACAGTCACCAAGTTGTCCTGTGGTTAGGCATGTGACCAGCACCATCAGGGGTCCCATTTTAATATTTGCTATGGATCTCCTCGCATCTATATGGACGCCCCCGTGGTAAAATTGAGCATAAATGTGTCATTTTAATCCCAATCCGACTAGAGTTTCATTTTAGCAATAAACTCATCATCATCATCATCATCATTGATTCTCTTTTCCGGTCGTATTGTTAACACACAGCCAGCAAGTCCACACCGACTCAAGAGAGAGAGATAGGCCTTGTTCACACTGTGCAAATTTTGTATTCATTTTTTAAATTAAAACTAGAAACCGAAACTAAATGAAAGAATATATAAAGGAAGATCTTATGGGTCTGCTCCTGGATACAATTCTAGTTTTGGCTTAAAAAATGCATGCAAAATTTTTAGCAAATCTGCACTGTGTGAACAAGGCCATATATTCCGATGTCAGAAAATATAAGAGCAAGTAAATATTCACATCGCTGCACATTAACTGGTTGCCGACACAGGACGAGAATGCTCGTCCTGAGCGGCGGGTACTTCGCGCATTAGGACGAGTGTGTGACAGCCGTCTGTGCGCGCGATTGAGACCGCGGCAACGGCTGTAATACACAGCCACGGCCCCGCTCTGACAGCGGAGAGAAGAGAAACCGCCTCTCTCAGCCGTTAACCCTTTGAATGCCGTGATGAAAGCTGATAGCGGCGTTCAAGGAGGGGGGACTGCACATTGATCGCGTCACAGAAGATAACTGTGACACGATCAAAGCCCACAACTCATATGGCCAGACAGCCCAGGGTCCATTGAAGGACCCCAGGGCTGTCTGAACATATTTCCTGTTAGGGCATACTCAGGTCTGCCCTAACAACTGCCTGTGTACGATCAGTAACAGGCTAATGTACTGGCATCTAGATCTATGCCAGTACTTTACAGTTAGGCCTCATTTACACGAGCGTATTATACGCGCGTGCGACGCGCATGCTTTTCACGCGTGTCGTACGCACCTATAATAGTCTATGGGGCTGTTTAGACGATGCGTGAATTTTGCGCAGCGTGAGTGCGTTGCGTAAAACTCACGACATGTTCTATAATCGTGCGTTTTTCACGCAACACGCACCCATTGACTTCAATGGGTGCGTGAACACAACGCATGCCACACGGACGGTCCTGCGTTGCATGCGCGAAAAACACGCAAGAGCTGTTATGTCCATTCTAATTAGTCTATAAAGCTACACAAAGCTCCTCCAAACCAGGAAGTGCCTGCCTTTCAAGTGCGAGGGGGCAAGTCTAGCCAGTGCCAGGAGAGTTGTGTGCGGATAGTTTTGAGCGTTTCACAGCCATACTACAGCCATGCCGCGCGGGATGGATGTGGAGCGCCTCATCCTTTTTGTCCAGGAGCATCCAGCGATATGGGATACCAGATGTGAGGAGTATCATAACAGGACGGTGAAGGAGGACGCATGGGAGTTGGTGGCCAAAAACCTCTTTGGGCAAGAGTGGGAGACTGGCCGAACCCGGGACCGCACTCGGTTGGGTGAGTACCTGGCATTTTCTGTCAATGTCTGTCATGCCTAGCGAAAACCTGGGCCCTGTATGTGTATTGCGCTCATTAGCACGAGAAACTTTGGTGGAGCAGGTGCTTCCCCACGTCCCACCGCATTGCCATTGCAGGGCCCTTCATTTTGAAGTGAGTGGTGATAGTTCTGATGGCGTGTTATGTTTTTGTTACATCCAACAGTCCAAGATATCAAGACACGGTGGCGGAGCTGCCGTGATCAATTCAGGCGAGAGATGGGTGACAAGGGACGCAGCGGAGATGGGGCATCTCGCAAACGGCCCTACATATATACTAAGCAGCTGATGTTCCTGAAGGACATCATGGATATGCGCACGTAAGCGTTTATGCCGTTGCATGAGTGTAATGTGTGTTTGCCAAGGTCCTGTCTGCCAACGTGTTGTTGTGGGCAATGTTAGATATTGTAGTCATACTTTTTTTGCTCCTTGTAGAACCACCGACAATTTGGAGGACACAGCAGAGGAGACTGACGTGGGGGAGTCTGTGGCCGAACCCCCTGCTCCCAATATCCTGCCACCCAGCCCCGAGCCGACACCCCAGGAGCCCGCACCAGGCCAGTCAGAACGGCCGGTTGCCTCTCCAGCCCAGGAGCGGCCCGTGCGAGCCCGCAGTCGGCGTGTTCGAGCCCCACAGCCCTCCACAGCTGCCCAGGTGGATACGCGGGTACTGGACTATCTCAGGCGAGCCGCAGAGGAGGATGGGAATGATGCCTTCGGCCGCAGCATTGTCCCCCTCCTACGCCTGGTGCCGATGGACCTTATGGGCCGTCTGCAGGCGTCGATCGTCACATTGATCGACGCTTGCAGACCGCCACACAATCCCCATATGTGTTTCACGGCAATAGAGCAGTGGCGAAATAATTACATGCCGCCACCCACGGCCCATGTGCCTGGGCAATTCCACCCTGTTCCCCAGATGGTACGGCCGTATCCCTACATGCGCCCTATGGCTCACCAGCTGCCAGGGCACACATTCCACCCACCACATCAGCACCACTATGCTGGCGAGGGACAACCTACCCAGCTCCAGGTCCAGCATAGTGGTGCTGATATGCAGGAATATGCCTCCCCAGGACAAAGATACCAACACCTGTGAGTGTGTTGGTGGGAATATCTTTGGACGGCAATGTTGTGTGTGGTGCAAGGCTGCCCACGTTTGTTGTGTGCGCACGCTGTTGTTTTTTTGTTCGTTACACCATGTTCTTCGTGTGTATGTTCAGGTGCCAAACGTTTTAGTTGGCTCCAAAGCCATCAAGTAAAATAATCATGGTTAATGGTTTGCTTTCATGTTATTATTCATTTAGACCACACAACACAAGGTTTGCCACAATGTTCCTTTGCCTACACTCTCACACACCTCTGGCCTTTTGGACCAATGCATGGCCATGAGATATAAGGTTTTAGTTCATCTGTCGGGGTTTGACATAGCTTGAAAGCGATTGCAAAGTTTAGGTCCTGCCATCGGCCCCGAGGCAAACGAACTACACTTGCACTTGGACGGTCCTAAAGTGTAGTCGGCACCACAGGATATATGGGGAAAGTAACTCAGCAACTGTATAAAGTCCTGCTGAACCCCTGAGAGATGTAAGCTCGCAACGCGCGTCAAGGGTCCTCTGGTTTTGCGCGTCCCTAACCCAACCCCAAACCCACAAATACACACAATAGTTACATGGTCACATGACACGTGGGTAGTGAAGCCGCCAAAGAACATACACCCCTTCAAAGGTCTTCTGGCCCCCACGGTGCTGGTCCAGATGGGCACGCAAAATATGCTGCCAACGTATCACGCACGCGAAGGCCAGAAGAGACAGAACGCCCTTGAGGATTCACCGGGACATTGTCAGTGGTGCCTGCATGTGTCAGGATATATTCTGCATCAAAGTTAGCATCATTAATGCGGCAGAAGTTATGCAGAACTACACCCGCTTGTATAACACGTGTGACATTCGGCATGGACAATTGCATGGTTGAGAGAAATACACGCCACCTGTTTGACATAATGCCAAAGGCACATTCCACACAGCGCCGAGCTCGTCCCAGGCGGAGATTGAACATGCGCCGACGGTCATCCAAGCCCCTTCTTGCAAAGGGACGCATGACTTGCCTAGTGAGTGCAAAGCCCTCATCCGCAACGATAACATACGGGATAGGGGGGCCACTGGAGCCCGGGAGGATGGAAGGTTCCGGCACCGCCAGTCGCCTATTGAGGAGTCGTTTTCCCATTCTTGAAGAACGGAATATGCGTGCATCAGCGGAGCTTCCATACGAGCCAATGTCAACAATAGTGAAACTATAATTGGTGTCCGCCAAGGCTAACAAGACCATAGAAAAAATCTGCTTGTAGTTAAAGTATTGGGAGCCACTGCGTGGGGGCTTTCTCACACGAATGTGTTTGCCGTCTAAGGCACCAATGCAATTCGGAAATTCTGTCGCTCTAAGAAATCCCTCCGAAATACTTAGCCACTGTTCTGTCGTGGGCTGCGGCATTACCGTGCTCTTTAACCTCTGCCACAACACGACACAGGTGGATGTGATAATGAACGAAATGGTGGTCACTCCCAAAAGAAATTCAAAATGCAACGAATGATAACTATTGCCTGTGGCCAGAAATCTAAGAAAAAACTAGAAAGAAATACAAAGGCAGAACATATGTTAGTGGAGGGCTGGATAAGCAGACAGCGGCATGGTCTAAGTGCAATCCGTTTCACACATACCTCAAGGTCACAAGCAGCCGTTCTTCGGCCGAAATGCAGCGTCTCATGTTGGTATTCTGGTAGGTGAGACCAGAGCGAGTTTGCGCAAGAAGAAGGTCAAACGCGGCCACAGACATGCGGCAGAAGGCACGAAATTTTTCGGGATGCCGCCTTAACTCCTCATACAGGGTATGGAAATGGCCTTTTATAGTACGTTGCGCCACAAGTGGATGAACCCAAATGCGAGTTCTTACAGACGTCCGGTGCTGCAGCATGTGTCGCCGCTCGCCAAACCGACGTGAGATCATCCAGAGAAGAAGCACACGTGCCAGCGATGGCGAAGCCATAATAGTTGGATGTCAAGGCAATTGCAACGTAAAGGGAAAAACACACGCTTGTTTCTGCAGAGGCGGAAAGAAGGTTCAAAACTGGGTTCTACCACCAAGCAGGGGTTGGGCCAGCTGGCCTATTTGTAGGCAGGCGTCACAATAATCCCCTCGGCGTTTTTTATGCGCGATGCAAACGCTAGTCCTGTGCGCGTAAAAAACGCAACAAGCCTGCGTGTACGCAGACCATACGCAATACAAACGCGCGAAAAACGCAGCGTTTTTTGCGCGCGCAAAACGCACACGCTCGTGTAAATGAGGCCTTACAAAATCAAAATCAAAATGATAATTCCCTTTATAAGATTAAAAAAAAAATTACAATTAATGTCAAAAAAAATTATGATAAATAAATAAAAAGTAAAAAAAATACACAGAAACACATTTTTTTATAATAAATCAACTTTTTAAAATATAAGTCCCAAAACATGAAATAATATAGACATATTTGGTATCGCCACGACCGTAACAACCTGTACAACAAATGCATAACATTATTTATGATGATCGGTGTATGGTGTAAAAAAAATAATATTAAAACTGCTGCGGAACTGCTTTTTTTCTGCATTTTCGCCAAAATAAAAAGATAATGTATTTGTACCAAAAAATGGTACGTACATAAAGTACACCTCGTCCCGCAAAAAAAAAAAGTCTCATACAACTACGTCGTACAAACAATAAAAGAGATATGAGCGTCGGGATGCAAAGAGGGAAATATAAAAAAATTGTTCTGTCCTCAAGGCCAAAATGGGCCGTGTCCTTAAGGGGTTAAATGCCCCGCCGGTTGTTTGGTACAATATTCGCCATAACAAATATTAATGATTCAGAAAAATGAACACAGTTGCCGCGTACGCGAATAACACGGTGAATAGGATTTTTTTCTTGTTGATATAAATGGGGAGTGCCAATTTCTTACTACTGAATGAGGTCTTTCACTAACACCTCATCTGAATGGAGCATCTACTAGACAAAATACGGTCGCACTCATCCCACGTATCCACAAACCTAAATTCATCTAATTTTGCGCCTTTACACGGCGTATTACGGCTTTGAGTTGGCAGTGCGCCCATCCCTTTAAGAACTTACTCGAATGTGACAGAAATCTAGAGGCTTGTGAGTCGGAGGCGAAATATTTACTTTCTTAAAGGAATTTCCACAGTTAGCAGCCAATCTTAGTTCTCCGGTAGCTCTGGCACCGCCTTCCCCTTTAAAGTGCTGCTTCTGCCGCTGAGTTGTAGTCGGAGGACAGAAAGTGTTTGTAGCCGCCGCCGCCGCTATGTACCGGGGTTGGGTGTTGCTGGGGCTGCTGTGTGCTCTTGCGGGGTCTAGCGCCGGCTACTTCCCGGAGGAGCGCTATAACCCGGAGTCCTCGGTCAGACAGCCGACCGTTCTTCTCGCCCTTCTAGCCAGGAACGCCGAGGGGTCCCTGCCTGAAGTTCTTGGTGCAATAGACCGGCTGCAGTACCCCAAGGACCGGATCTCGCTATGGTGAGACCCCCAGACCTTTCATATCCATACTGCATTGCTTTATTGTGAGCACTGCAGGCATACATGGCACTTCCCTACATCTCACATTGGCATCATGTATAGTGTGGCACTGGGCGCTAGGCAGGACAGTGCTGTGTTTTGCGACAGTCCTGTGTTTTGCGACAGTCCTTGTAACTTTTGTCTCAGGACTGGTGCATTTCGTTGAAGTTAATGGGAATTGTTAACCCTAAAATCCCTTCCCATGTGTAACATTGTGTGCCAGTCCCGTACTGGGCATCCTGGGCACCCTCATACAATCTATAGATAGATATAATCATACTTGCCAACTTTTGTGGAGGGATATCCGGGAGATTCAGAAAAGTGTTGTATGAAGACCCCCACTAAGTAAATACGGACCCCAGACCAGATGCCTCTTCACCTCGGGCAACGTATGTGCCAAGTTAATAATTTTATGCCATGCTGTATTTGGCCTTGTTCACATTTGCGCGGCGAGAATCTGTCGCAAATACCAGAAACAATATCTCTGCATGCTGCGCTTTGTTTCCAGTAATACCACGGACATGCCGACGGAACCCATTAAACTCAATGGGTTCCGTTGGCCGCCGGTGGTATCTGTGGGGCAACGGAACTGGCGCATACATTAAACTTATCCATAAACCCCCCCCCCCCCTATTCACCCGACTAAGACCAAAAAAGCGTCTTTTTGGCACCTGTTGGGGCTCGTATATTATTTTGGTAATGTTTTTTTTTTAACATAAGATCTATGGGTGACCGATGCCAGTGTATGCCCATACAGTGGCATTTGTCAGAGGTATAAGTCGGGGAATCCTTCCAACCGATACTCTCTGACGGACACTGAAACGCAAAATGAAAAGAGCCAAGTCTGTAGCCTCGATGTTGATGCCCGCTTCTCCCTGTACCAATGTGGATAAGTGGGTACTGAAGGTTGGACTTGATCCTAACCCCAGTGCAGTCTTGTAAGAATCCGCCAATCCCTGCAATTCCTGCTAAGAAATGTGACTCCTTCCATGATGTGTTCAGGTGTCAGGACGGTTTACCTGGTGTCGTTGTCCTGGAGATTCCTCATCCAGTATGTGGTGCCCGGGGCTACGTTGCCTGCTGTACGATACGTGGTTCACGCCCAGCGAGCTGCTGCTGTGTCGGCTCCTCTTCTCTGTACTACACCATTACAGAGCGGAGTTTGTCATTGAGCTCTGTCATTTGTGCGTTGTAATAATTCTGTGCCCCGACAAATTTATTATAGTTTACACCAGAAAAGTTATGTAAATTAGATTTGGAAATGTACGGCAGCCCCCTTTTCTGAGGCGTAGCAAGGCACTGAGCTCAGGCCGGGCCCTGTACCTTGCCCCCCCCCCCCTTCAGACAATGAAAATGCTAAATTAAAAAATCTCACCGCTCCTTTTCCCCTCCGGGTCACCTCCGCATGATGTGGCTTGTACAACGCACAGACGCCGGGCAGCGCCAGGACCTTGAATGAGCCGCATCATGTAGAGGAGCCGTGAGGAGAGGATCTGTTGTTTTCTTTTTAAGATGTCCGATTGGGAGCGGGGTGGATGGCGCATGGTCACGGCCTGCGGGAAGATGCGACAAATTTATTAGGACACCGTGACTTCAAGTTAGCTGCATTGTCTATTGGAGTCCTAGGTAGTCTGAAATGTACCTCCGGTCTCATCAGAGGAAAATGAGCGACAATGGTGAGGGCTTCTACCATAACGCATGGATCAGAAAAAAGAACAAGTCACGACCAGGTAATTGAAAAAATACAAACAATCTTTATTAAAGTCAATTAAACACACAGAAAAAAATGACATATAACAGTTTATACATAATAAAATACCATAGACCCTCGAACAGAAACGGAATCCGAACATGAAAGCAGAGTGGCCCCCCCAGATGTACAAATGCCAATACCTCCTATAAATGGCTAAAGTGCATGCATATATATTACTGAGCAGGTGCTAGGCGTGGTACGCCCTGCACAGATGGACACATGTGCAATATAAAAAAGTATATATAAAGTGCAGTCCTATGTATACATAACATGCAAGGCAATATAGTATACCTACACCTACGTAGCAGGAGATGAAAATAGGAGACCAGGACCGGGAGAGGGGACCTCTGCTTAACCCGACGCGCGTCATCAACCCCTGACGAAGCACCAGCGAAACGCGCGTCGGGTTAAGCAGAGGTACCACGCCTAGCACCTGCTCAGTAATATATATGTATGCACTTTAGCCATTTATAGGAGGTATTGGACCATTTGTACATCTGTTTCTGTTCGAGGGTCTATGTTATTTTATTATGTATATCTGTTATATGTTGTTTTTTTCTGTGTGTTTAATTGACTTTAATAAAGATTGTTTGTATTTTTTCAATTACCTGGTCGTGACTTGTTCTTTTTTCTGGTTTTGTTCAAATTAGTCACTAGGACCACTAGTACCAATTGGGGTATTGTTCGGTTTGTTAAACGTAACACATGGATCCGTACTTGTGGAATAAATGAAGGGCTACTAACCCTCGATGGCTGATACCACTCATACATAAGAGAGCGACTCCGCCAACAGTTATCTTCCCTGATTCTTCCATGAACTTCACCTCGTGTTACTTCTCTCCTGAGAACGCATAAGATTGAGCGTGATGAGACGTAAGGTCCGTGGGCTGTGTCTGGTATTGCAGCTAAACCCCATTCACTTGAATGCGGCAATGTTAGAGCCAATCCATGGACAAGAGGGGCACCGTTTCTGGATGGAAAGCAGATCCTTCTTATTGTGGACAACCCCTTTTAAGAGCCTCCTTGTGGTCACCACGAGGCCTGCGCTCCTCCGTACATGCGACTGTACTTGTACTAATATGCCTCAATTAATGCCTGTCTCTTCGCCAACAGGGTTGCCACAGATCACAACTTGGACAATACCAGCAGTATTCTCCGCGAATGGCTCATCAACGTTCAGAACCAGTACCACCATGTGGAGTGGAGGCCGCTGGAGCACCCCAGGTAAAGGGACAACTAGAGACTATTTATATTATATTAAGACTCCTATGTGATCGGGTATACTGGTTTTATATAAGTATATCTTAAACACCGAATAATGGAAAGTTCTGCAATATTTGAATACTTTTTTTTGTGTTTTAGTTCAGTACCATTTTCAAGATCTCTGCTTGCTATAATTGTATTGGGTAAAACTGACATGGAAAAGGACTTGGGGATATTAGTTGACAGTAAACCTAAAGGGTTTTTCCAGGATTACAATATCGATCAGATCAGTTGGGGTCCGATTTGCTGCCCAGAGAATCGGCCTCCACCTATCCGATATTGATGGCCGATGCTAAGGATAGACCATCATATTGTTATCCCGGAAATCCCCTTTGACTGTAGCAACTAGTGTCAGGTGGCTGCTGCTAAGGCAAATAAGATCCTGGGGTGCATCAAAGGTGGCATAGATGCAGAAGGTGAAAATATAGTCAGACTTCACGTGGAATATTAGGGGGGATTTATTTATAATGTCTTTTAAAGATAGATCTAATAAAACTAAACCAGACGGGTGGAAACTGTGCCAAATTAATCACAGTGGTGCGCGCTGTACGATAAATTTGGCGCATCTTGCTAGACCTGTTAGGCACTCTTTTCCTAATGCCACCTCTTTGCTGACATACTTTTACAGCAATATTTTGTGTGGGGGGAAAAAAATGGCGCTTACAATCTAGCACGTTTCACGACTCCTCTTAGCCACTCCCCCTTTTCTAGACACTTTTCTTAACTGTTTAGGAAGGTGCAAAAAGTGTCTGAAACACCTACTGAATGTGGCACCTGATATGTGCGCCAGTTTTTTTGTTTGCTCATTTTGTGGCAGAATACTGGCACATTTTGCTTAGTAAATCTCCCGCAGTGTGTTTGTAGTTTTGGGCACCAGTTCGCAAGAAAGACCTAGTAGAGCTTCAGTGGGTTCAAAAGCGGGCAACTGAAGTAATACGTGGAATGTTTGGACTACAGTGCCCAGAAAGCTCATCAGAATTGGGTTATTTGGTTTTGAAAAAAGACACCTGATTGGGTGATCTAATAACTATGTATAAATCCGAGGTCAGTACGGAAATCTCTCATGATCTACTTGTACCCAGGACTGTGACTATTACAAGGGGGCATCGTCTACGTCTATAGGAAAGAAGTTTTCTGCACAAACATAGAAGAGGATTCTTTGCTGTAAGAGCAGTGACACTATATATATATCTCTCTGTCGGATGAATTTGTCATTTAATTCATTGAAAGAGATTAACCCCTTGGCACAAAATGTTATACATCTACATAGCACCAGCACTGTACTTAACGGCAAGCGCAATACATGTATGGCGCAATCCGCAGCGGTTTTCAGCTTTGACCCTGATCCTGGCATTTTAACCCCAAAGATGCCGCAGTCAATGACCGCTTTGGAGTATAAGTATTTGGAGGGATGTGGCTCCCTCTGCCTCCCCATCGGCGCCCCAGAGACGCGATCATGTGGCGCTGATGGGTTGCCACGGTTTCAAGACCTCATTGGTTGCCTGTCCGTTTTACACTGACCGGTGTAATACACTGCACATCAGAAGTGTTGCATTGTATTATGAAAGCGATTGCAAGTCCAAGACCTGTAGTAATAAAAAAAAAAATTGCCACCACAGAGGAGGAGAAGGTGAATTCTTCTTTTGTTCCATGGCGACGGGAGTATCTTCGGCAGCAGCATTGAAGCTGTTGCGGGAGGCCACACGCTCTCACTCGCTCTTCAGCTCTCGGCAGACAGGACGACAAGACAGGCTCTCTCGCGAGAGATCACAATCAATCCATCATGGATGACATCAATGCCTTAAGCAAGAGAATCCCTTTAAAATTGTTGGCTCCTTCCTGAACAGTTTGATATTTCTGGAGTAGTCCCAAAAAGGATTTCATGAGAAGAACAGATGGATTCCACCGTGACCTCACTGCTAGAACAGGACTGGTTGGATGGATAAGATGGATGAGAAGTACAATATTCCGTCATCCGGTCCTTCCTAATCGGGAATTTGTGTTTCTAACATCCAGTCCTCATTTAGTACAAGGTGGCACCTGGGGACACGTCCTCCAGAGAACTACTCCATGGGTTGCCCTGGCCCCTCCAAAAATGTTGTCCTAAATTTTCTGGTCCCAGACTATTGAGATGATCCTGGATTAAGTTTGCTGCATATGGCTTGTATATACTTTCTGGATCTTTGCGGACTTACCCTGCGTTCCCAAGTCTTCCTTGTTTTCACAGTAGAGTGAGGTATTTGCCCAGTAAACGGCAGATCTCTCCACCGCGCCTACAAGGACGAGCATAGCTTCAAAAACTGAGTATTTTCCTTTAACACTTTAACTGCTGTGGACAAACCACCTATAGAGGAGGCCCGATCCATAGGCTTCTACCTCCTCCGCAGTCTGCACCAACCGCGCGCTGGCACATGTAGTGCACAGCTAAGACCTCTCGTTTCTAGCTATAGAATTCACTACAATTCGATAATCCTGCACACTGTTTTGATCTGCATTTATATCATATGCCGTGACCGTTTTTGGTTTCCATGTTACTACAGATCCTATTCAGAAGTCTTGGTTTAAGATATTTCTACCAATTAACCATTTTTTCCCCATCTCCTCTCCTGATGTCTCTCATTCAATGTCCTAAGCTGTGCTCACTTTTTTTTTTTCTTCATCAGATGGTTCCAGGATGAAGAGGGCCCGAAGCACTGGTCGCGTGCCCGTTACGAGTATATCATGAAGCTACGCCAGGCTGCTTTAACCTCTGCACGGGAGATGTGGGCAGACTACATATTGGTATGTCCGGATCAGCGTACTGTAGTGTTGTGCAATGAAGGCGGCTGCGTTTTCACGGAAAAGGTCACATCAATGGGACAGAAGACTGCCAAGGAATGCCATTAAACATGGGCAAATATGTTCACCACATGCTTATGTAGCCATCAAAGGGGTACAATAGAGACCTCTGGTGGCTGAACAGAATATTGTAGAATGTTTAAAGTGGTATTCTGACCGTTGACATTTATTGCATATATTTAGTAATATAAGTCATAAATACGTAAAAAATGGTTGGGGTACCACCTGCGTGCCATGCAAATCAGCTGGTGTTGGCTGTTTCAGGAACATCCAAGTCCTCTGTAAGGACGTAAACACCACGAAAAACGGCTAAAAATGTGGGGGATGAACGCCTCCAAACATCTGCCCATTGATTTCAATGGGAAAAACGGCTTTCCATTCCCACTGGGCGTTTTTTACCTGGCCGTTTTTAAAACCGCCCGCGTATAAAGAAGTGCATGTCACTTCTTGAGCCGTTTTTCATTGACTCAATAGAATGCTGCAAAAAACACTAGTTGCTGGAAATCAGAGGCTGTTTTCCCTTAAACTGCTCCGTATTTTCAGCCGTTTTTTGGGAAGCGCGTGAACATACCCTAAAAATACAACTCATTCCGAAAAAACAAGTTCTCCTACAATTCAGTTGTGGGTAAGAAAACGTTACAGGTCTCAGAATGTGGCGATAGAAAAACAAATGAATTTAAAATAAAAAGTGTTTTTATTGTGCGAAAGTGGTAAGATAAAAAATATATCCATTTGGTATCGCTGTCATTGTAATGACCCCCACAGAATAAGGTTAACATGTAAATTTAAACGCATGGTGAACGCCGTAAAATCCAAACCTAAAAAACCATAAAAGAGCTGTTTGTTTGGTTCTCCCCCCCCCCCCTTCCATAAAAAAATAAATAAAAAAAAAAAAGCCAATAAAAGTTACTTTATACATTATATGTACCCAACACTGGTATTATCATTAAAAAAACAACCCGTCCCAGAAACTAAAACAGGCCCGTATACGGCTACGTCGACATAAGAATTAAGTTATGGACGGAAATCGGTAATGAGAAAACCGAAAATAATTCAGATATGCCAAAAGATTATGATCCTTGAGGGTCTGATATCTGAGACCACCGCCATTCACGTGAATAAAGGTACTGAATAGCAGTTCTCCCGGCTGCTCGCTGTGCAGGGGATTGCAGCACCGCCCCATTCAAGTAAATGGTTGTAGATGGCTGGGGACATCACTGTGCATGGAAATACTGTGCAGGAGCAGTAGTGCTGCCGATCCTTTATTCTGAGGATCAGAGGGGGAGTAACAGCAGTCAGACCCCCACCCATTAGTAAGTGATGGCACTATCCTAACCATATTTCATCCTCGGAATACCCCTGCAGAACTCAGTTTGGCCACTAGGGTGCTCTGTTGTATAGATGACTGCCCAGGTGATGAAGTAGTTGCTTCCCATCTGCAGACAAGCGCTCATTGAGGACTCTTTATACCTGTAATCGCTGTAACACTGCGCTCATTGTCTCCTAAGCCGCCATCATATCATTAGAGATTTTAAGTAAATCCAAACCCTACAGAAGTCAGACATGAGCGGGCAGGCCGGATCTAGCTGCTGTTTCCTTCATTCAGCCACATTGAATATTTCCACTTCATACCGTGGATGTATCTGTGGAGTGATCTTTTAGTGAAAAGTGGCCGGTATTGCCTAGATCAATGGTTAGTTACCATATGTCTTATTCTCCAGTCACATCCAATGCTGCATTTAAACCTCTGGGAGTTAACTGTATTTTTTTTACATTGAAGGACCTCCCCAGGCGCTGCCCTGCTGAGGTGCTGTCTTTATAGTACATGCTTTGCTGTGGTGCATTCTGCGAAATTGTGTATACACTTTGCACTTTAAAAAAAAAAAAAAAAGTTTGCATAATGCACTCCATTAGGCCCCATGCACACGACTGTAGAATTTGTCCGTAATTGTGTACCGCTATTACGAACCAATTCACTTCTATTGACCACGGACACCTTCCCGTATATTTGTGGGAAGGTGTCCAGGCTGTAGAAAGCCTCCGCAAAAGATGGGACATGTCCCATCTTTTGTTTTTTTCCGGACCATGTTCACATACTTTTTGTATGGGACCACCGGCCAAATATGCGGACCATGATTACGGGCACGGCCTTGTGCATGAGTCCTTAGTATGTGGTGTATTATGGGTGCTCAACTTAGCAGCTATCGAGTGTAATAATTATTTATAATTATATATATATATATATATATATATATTTTTTTTTCTATTTCGATGTAGCTACTTACCTGCAAACGCCGATGCTGCTGCAGAATCAACTGTAGCCTCAGGTGCCGATGTGTCCTCGCTCGTCTGACACGATGCAGGACCTGTGAGTGACGTCACAGCGTGATCTGGCAGAAGCTGGGCGTTCTGAAGAGAAGTGGATGATACTTCTCGTCAGAAAGCCCAGCTAGTAAAAGTATTAAAAACACCCCGATGTACGCACATAATACACGCCCACTTGGACTTTTACTTTAAACACGCCCAGTTGGACTTTTGCAAGCCTCATTTGCATAAATACAAAAATGGTCATAACTTGGCCAAAAATGCTCGTTTTTTAAAAATAAAAACGTTACTGTAATCTACATTGCAGCGCCGATCTGCTGCAATAGCAGATAGGGGCTGCAAAATCTGGTGACAGAGCCTCTTTAATTGGCAGCCATTAAAATGTTTTACGCAGCTTTGGATGTGAATGGAGTATTAGACATAATGTAACTCCGTGTCCGTTCTAGATAAGAAAAGTTGTTCAACTGATGTGGTTGCCCATGTAATATACCAGAGTGAGAGCTAATCTTTACTCTGGCTAATAGTTAACCCGCCTACCTTTGTTGATTTATCCCCCGCCACCATCCCCAATAGGGTATAAATTAATCTTTATAAAGAGCAGTGGTCACAAACTTGGCCGGGTAAGTGGGCCACATATATAAAAAAAAAAGTGAAGTTGACGGGCCGCGTTACTTTAAATTTTGATACAATACAAAATTATTGTTAATCAATTCGTTATTTGAACTACTATAACAATACTACAGTACTATAACAATACTACAACAATACTACATTACTATAATAATACCACATTACTATAACAATACTGCATTATTATAACAATACTACATTACTATAACAATACTACATTACTATAACAATACTATAACAATACTACATTACTATAACACTAATACATTACTATAATACTACATTACTATAACAATACTACATTACTATAACAATACTACATTACTATAACAATACTACATTACTATAACAATACTGCATTACTATAACAATACTACTACATTACTATAACCGTACTACGTTACTATAATAATACTACGTTACTAGAAGGCTGGGTTCACACAACCTATTTTCAGGCGTAAACGAGGCATTTTACGCCTCGAATTACGCCTGAAAACGGCTCAAATACGTCCTGTAATTTTACGCGTCGCTGTCAAAAGACGGCGCGTAAAATAACCGCATCGTCAAAGAAGTGCAGGACACTTATTGGGACGTAATTTGAGCCGTTTTTCATTGACTTCAATGAAGAACAGCTCCAAATTACGGCCGTAATTGACGCCTCGCAAAACGCGAGTACGAGCAATTACGTCTGAAATGCAGGAGCTGTTTTCAGGAGAAAACAGCTCCTGCATTTCAGACGTAATTGCTCGTACTCTCGTTTTGCGAGGCGTCAATTACGGCCGTAATTTGGAGCTGTTCTTCATTGAAGTCAATGAAAAACGGCTCAAATTACGTCCCAATAAGTGTCCTGCACTTCTTTGACGATGCTGTTATTTTACGCGCCGTCTTTTGACAGCGACGTGCAAAATTACAGGTCGTCGGCAAACCCATTGAAATGAATGGGCAGATGTTTGCCGACGTATTTGAGCCGTGTTTTCAGGCGTAATTCGAGGCGTAAAACGCCTCGTTTACGCCTGAAAATAGGTAGTGTGAACCCAGCCTAATACTACATTACTACTACATTACTCTTACTATAATACTACATTACATTACTATAACAATACTACATCACTAAGGGTATGTGCACACGTCGTGTTTTTAGGCGTATTTCGGGACATTTACGCATCGAAAAACGCCTGAAAAAACGGAAGCAGAACGCCTACAAACATCTGCCGATTGATTTCAATGGGAAATACGGCGTTCTGTTCTGACGGCGCGTAAAAAGTTGCCTGCAAAAAAGAAGTGCATTTCACTTCTTGAGCTGTTTTTCATTGACTCTAGAAGAACAGCTCCAAAAACGGCCGTAAAAAACGCGAGTGGCTTAAACGTCTGGAAGTCGGGAGCTGTTTTCCCTTGAAAACCGCTCCGTATTTTCAAAAGTTTTTGAGTTTGCGTGTGCACATACCCTTATAATACTACTACATTGATAGAATAATGCTACAGTGCTATAATATTACTACACTATTATAATACTACATTACTATAACAATACTACATTACATTACTATAGCAATACTACATTACTATAATACCGCTAGGTTTATAACTGAAATTTGCGAGTTTACCCCACGTGCTTATTTTAACAATCCAGTTTTCCAGTTTGTGTCGCTAAATGCAGTCCGGCGGCTCAGTTGGCAGTGTTCGGCAGAAACCTGAATGTCCAGATTTGGCAGCCCCTCTGTAGATGGCTCCATTGGGGCTCCCTCTAGGAGTGGAATCACCAGCCAGAGCGTTGCCGGGGATTCCTCTGCTGGAGGAGCCCCTGATGTCACTGTCCATAGACAGTGATATCGGGGGATCCATCTCGACCAGAATGTGATGTCAGGGGCAACCCCAGAGCTGGTGTCCCAGAGCAGTGCACTAGTATAGGCCCTGCTTCGGTACTTTGGGGAAGCCACTGACATCCGTGTCCATTTATAGACAGTGATGTCAGGGGCTTGCCCAGAACTGGAGTCCCACAGTACAGCCGCTTCTACGATTCCGGCTCTTCTCCTGACATCACTGTCCATATATAGACAGAGATGTCAAGGGCAACCCCAGAGCTGGAGTCCCGGGCAGAGCGCTAGTAGCGCTCTTCCTGGGACTCCAACTCTGCTCCTGATATGACTGTCCATATATGTGCAGTGATGTCCGGGGCAATACCAGAGCCGGAGTCCCTTTGCTCTGGGACTCCGGCTCTTGTGAAGCCCCTGACATTACTGTCCCTGTATGGACAGTGATGTCACAGGCTTCCCCAGAGTCCCAGAGAAGAGCCTATACCAGCGCTCTGCCTGGGTCTCTGGAGAAGCTCCTGTCCCGGAGCAGAGCCTATGCTAGGGCTCTGTGTCCCGCGGGCCGCAGATGACCGCCTCAGGGGCTGCATGCGTGCCGCGTGTTTGAGACCCCTGATATAGAGCAACATATTCTGCAATACTTTGCGGTTGACAACCTCACTCGAGGTTATGTCTTGTCATGTTTTTCATGATTCCTGTTTGATTCCTGATATTGTGGCCACTAGATGGCACACTTATGTTAGGCAGTGCAGTCTGCCTTTGCTGTATAACTGATGAGATTGTTACTTGCCAAATCTGGAGCGCAGCCTATTGGAAAAGCTGTTCCTTTAATTCCACTTACACCCCAAGCAAGAATTGAACTACTAAATGCAGCTTTGAAGGTCACTATGTCTCTTGTTAATTTTGAAAAGTAATTTTAAAGTCATTGAGTCGCCTAGTCTGTCAGGTTATTAAGATAATCTTTTTGGTAGTTTGTTAGTCTGGGAAAAACTGGATGACAACTGGTATAACCCCCATTGCCAAGGAGTTGTCACCTGCGTTCTGAGACCACTGAAAGATTTATCTGCCTAGCTATGCAAAAAAAACAAAACATATTCCCTGCCACCACATGTATCTAACCAGCGCCTACTCTGGGGTGGTATTGTTTGTATTGTGTGTTATTAATGGAATTGACCAATATACTCATTGCGACTCTGCCTCTCGGGGATTGTCTACATTAGATATTGTCTTCACCAGTAGATGATCATGTCCCCATCTTGGAGATGGTCACCTCTAGATGTTCTCTTCTACAGTTTATAGACTCCGACAACTTGCTGACAAATACAAACACCCTGAGTTTACTGATCGCTGAGAATAAGACGGTGGTTGCCCCCATGTTGGAGTCCAGGGCGGCGTACTCCAACTTCTGGTGTGGGATGACCACTCAGGTGAGAACCTACTGCCAGTAATGTGACTGGTGCACAAGTCTACTAACTGGAGATGTTATAGATGTGCATCTCCTTATATAAAGTTGAACTGTATACGTAAGTAGTCCTACATCTTCACACAGGGTTATTACCGACGTACCCCAGCCTACATGCCAATTCGGCGCAGGGAACGTCGTGGTTGCTTTGCGGTGCCCATGGTTCACTCTACGTTTCTTATCGATCTGCGGAAGGAGGCAAGCCGAGATCTAAACTTCTACCCACCTCATCAGGACTACACCTGGGCATTCGATGACATCATAGTGTTTGCATTCTCCTGTCGGCAAGCTGGTAAGTGGTAGTGTCATGTTTTTGTTGACTGGCGACAGTATTGGGTCTTAAAGATGTTGTGCCACCTGGACTACCCCTTTTCAAAATAAGGACCTACCGGAGATCCGCTGGGTGCCGCAGTTCCGGTTGCTGAAACCCTAGACGATCAACTGTTGGTGGGGGAAGGTGTGGGTGGCCACTCTTACACCACAGCTACCTACGCATATTGTCGATAGGAGTATGCGGCAGTCAGAAATGCACCTCCAGTTTCTTCAGTGTCTTAGGTTTTAGTCTATCCTTTCCATGCTTTACACTGCAGCTCTGCTTTTTCAAATTTACCGCAGTGTAGCAAGTCAGTGCATGGAGTGCTTATTTCCATGACAACAAGCATAAGTTGATTATAGACAGAATTATAATCTAGAGTATTTCTCTTTATACCGTGATAAAGACGTAAAAGTTAAGCGCTGACTATTCCTTCTTTTTCCCTTCAGACGTCCAGATGTTCATTTGTAATAAAGAGGTATATGGACATCTGCCAGTTCCTCTGCGGGCACATAGCTCTCTGCTGGATGAGGCTGATAACTTCCTGCATACCAAGCTAGAGGTGATGGGTAAGTGGAGGTAAAACAGTATGGTGGGCAAATTTCCATAAATCCCCCAAAAATAATAATGAACATAAAAAAAAAAAGTTTGAACGACTTCTAGTCTGTTTCCATGTAAATATTAATGGTTGTCCTTGGGAACAAACAGATTATATCCAATCCGCTGTCACGTGACCATTCTCAATTTAGCTTTGCACATGAATAGAGAAGAAAATGGAACTTAAAATTCATACAAGAAAAAAGCGAAATTTTACAAAATTGCTCCTGAATTAAATAAACTGTTAGATGTTGTAAACTATGGTTTTCCTCTACCCTACACCAGTGTTTTGGGTTGGGCAGACTGATCTCCGCACATGGTTGTTTCATATGAGCACGCACTACCACGCGTCCTGGTGGAGCATGTTTATAGTGCCATTGCTCTCCACCTAACTGCCTGCCGTGGCGAGGAATGGCATGACCACCACGGTCTGGTGATGTCATCAAAATGGACAATGGGTTAGGGATTCTCAGTGGGATCTCAATCTGGTTTGGGTTTCCTGGCTTGAAGATGTTTTGAAAACACCCTGATCTAAATTAATCTAGTCCAGCTTAAATCTGGCTTCTACTGATGAGATGTAAGCCGCTTCTGTATTCTGCTCGCATGCTTTCAACATGGCTACTGGAGTAGTGATAATTGGTAATAGATCGCAGGAGTTAGTTATGACAGACGTGAATTACTGGATTTTGCTTGTTACAGTCCAATGTACTGCTAAAGTTCCTGAAACTGGATGCTAAACGGTGGGCCGCTGACTAACAACACGTAACCCTGCCCTGGTAGATGGGGGTTCTCTGGACATTATATTGTTTTAATTCCAAAAATGTAATTTTGGTTCTGTATTCTTTCTACAGTGAAGGGCCCTCCAGTGGAACCATCAAGTTTTCTGTCTGTTCCACAAAAAGTCTCGGACAAAATGTCACTGGATGAGGTAACTGGAGAGGAACTTATTGTATGCCTCATTAATGTATCCTGTATGTTCTCCTCTTGGTCTTGAATCTAGATTTTAACGCGGGTCTTCAGACCTTTCAGTAAATGTGAAATCGCTGGTGGCCTTTTTGTACAGAATGAAGACTGCTTGTTCATAGGCGATGAGTTGTGGACTGGGTTAGAAGGGCATCTCTTTTAGATAACGAACCTCTTCATGATGGCCCACTGGTAAAACAGACCATAGTAAGACCACCAATAGCCTTCTCTAGTTGTCCAAAAGTTGACTTGTGGTTTTACCTGCTTCCACAGGTTTTTCTCATTAACTTGAAGCGTCGGCAAGACAGGAGAGACCGTATGAAGAAAGCCCTTTACGAGCTGCAGATTGACTTCAAGCTCTCTGATGCTGTGGATGGTCGGTGAGTTACTGTGGAGAAGCGTTTTGCTGTGGATTGTTTTAGTACTTGATGTTGGAGGAGACGGAGTAGACACCTAATAAGTCTACATAATCTTTGCATGTTTGGATTTACATACTCCCTTCAGTCATAACATTAAAGCCACTGACAAATGAATAACAATATTAATTATATAGTTACAATGGCGTCTGTCAAGGAGTGGGATATATTAGGCAGCAAGTGAATAGTTATTGAAATTGATGTCGGAACACAGTGCATCAAAGCTTTCTGCGTAGCCACAGACTGGTCAAAGTGCCCGCACTCACCCCTGTCCACAATGGGCACGGGAGGATCAGAACTCGACCATGGAGCAATGGAAAAAGGTGGCCTGGTCTGATTAATCACATTCTTTCTTACGTCCGTTTTGGGTGCGTTGCTTACCTGGGGAAGAGATGGCACCAGGATGTGTTATTTGAATAAGGTAAGTTGGCAGACGCAGTATGATGCTCTGGGAAACTTTGGGTCCTGGCATTCATGTGGAAGTTACTTTGACATGTATCACGTACCAAAATATTGTTGCAGACCAAGTACTCCCCTTCTGGCAACGGCATTCCCTAATGGCAGCGGCCTCTTTCAGCAGGATAGTGCGCCCTGCCACACTGCAAAAATTGTTCAGGAATGGTTTGAGGAACATGACAAAGAGTTTAAGGTGTTGACTTGGCCTCAAAATTCCCCAGATCTCAATCTAACTGAGCATTTGTGGGATGTGCTGGAAAAACAAGTCTGGTCCATGGAGGCCGCACCTCACAATTTACAGGAGTTAAAAGATCTGCTGCTAACATCTTGGTGCCAGATACCACAGGACACCTTCAGAAATCTTGAGTCCATGCCTCCACCGCTTAAAGCTGTTTTGGTGGCATGAGGGTGAGAGTTTGAGTGTTTTTGCTGTTGTTGGGACTGGTGTCCACATACTAGGTTTATGATGTTATGGTGGAACAGTTTATTCCACAATTCTGTAGAGAGATCATCACTCACACGAGTCCCTGTGCCCTATAATCTAATTTCCTTATCTCAATGAAACCTATTCAGGCCAATTTCAGTAGAACCTATCAATATGTTTTGATGTACACAAGCAAACCATTCCAAACTCCACACTGATGTTGTTCAATGGGGAGATCTTTGAAAGATATTAAACATTTTATTCAATGTTTTTTAGTGTGTGGATGAACAAAGAGTAGAGCGTAAATTCCTTTGAGTTGCGTCATAAGTGCTGAATGAAGGTCTCAAGCAAAAGCAGTGAACATGGAGCCTGTACTGAACTGCATATTCTAGATGAGGCCTCACTAATGCTTTGTAAAGTGGTAATATTACATCCCTGTCCCGCGAGTCCATGCCTCTTTTAATACACGACAATATCCTGCTGGCCTTTGAAGCAGCTGATTGACATTTCATGCTGTTATTTAGTTTATGATTTACAAGTACACCCAGATCCTTCTCAACAAGTGACTCCCCCAGTGTAGCTCCCCCTAGGACATATGATGCATGCAGGTTGTTGTTACCCAGATGCATAACTTTACATTTATCTACATTAAACCACATTTGTCAAGTGGACGCCCAAATACTTAGTTTGTTTAAATCCGCTTGCAATTCATGAACATCTTCCATAGTCTGAACTATATTACATAGCTTGGTGTCATCTGCAAAAATAGAAATAGTGCTATTAATCCCATCCTCTATATCAGGGGTCTCAAACTCGGCCGGGTAAGTGGGCCGCATATAGAAAAAATGTGAAGTTGACGGGCCGCATTACTTTCAAATTTGATACAATACAAAATTATTGGTAATCAATTAGTTATTTGAACTACTATAACACTATATTACTAGAATAATACTACATTACTATAATAATAGCGCTAGGTTTAAAATTTGAGATATTTCTCCACGTGCTTATTTCAACAATCCAGTTTAAGTGTCGCTAAATGCAGTCCAGCGGCTCAGTTAGCACACATGTCAAGATTGGGCAGCTCCTTTTTAGATGGTGCCGCAGTGCCCTCTGTGGATGGTGCCGCAGTGCCCTCTGTGGATGCGGCCGCAGTGCCCTCTGTGGATAAGGCCACACACCCACTTGTAGAGGCTGCCCCAGTGCCCTCTGTAGAGGCTGCCCCAGTGATGTCAGGGGTTTGTCCAGAGCTGGAGTCCCGGAGCAGAGCCACTTCTTGCACTCTGCCTGGGATTCCAGCTCTGCTCCTGACATCACTGTCCATATATGGACAGAGATGTCAGGGGCAACCCCAGAGCTGGAGTCCCAGGCAGAGCGCTAGTAGGCTCTTCCTGGGACTCCAGCTGTGCTCCTGACATCACTGGGACTCCTGCTCTGGGGAAGCCCCTGACATCATTGTCGATGTATGGACAGCGATGTCAGAGGCTTCCTCAGACTCCCGGAGCAGAGCCGATAATAGCGCTCTGCCCGGGACTCCGCTCTGGGGAAGACCATGACACTGTCCATATATGGGCAGCGATGTCAGGGAATTCCACAGAGTCCCGGAGCAGAGCCTGTACTAGCGCTCTGCCCGGGACTCCGGCTCTGGGGAAGCCCCAGACATCGCTGTTCATATGTGGACAGCGATGTCAGGGAATTCCAGAGTCTCGGAGCAGAGCCGATACTAGCGGCTCTGTGTCCCGCGGGCCGCAGATGACAGCCCCAGGGGCCGCATGCGGGCCGCGTGCTTGAGACCCCTGCTCTATATCATTAATAAATAAGTTGAATAATAGTGGTCCCAGCACTGAACCCTGGTGTACATTACTTATAACCGGGGACCATTCAGAGTAGGAATCATTGACCACAACTCTCTGGATACGGTCCTTGAGCCAATTCTCAATCCAATTACAAACTATACTATCTAAACCTATAGCCTTAATTTACCCATTAGGCGTCTATGGGGGACAGTGTCAAATGCCTTTGCAAAGTCCAAAAACACTATATCCACAGCGGCCCCTCTGTCTAGGGTTCTGCTCACCTCTTCATAAAAACAAATCAGGTTAGTTTGACAACTTCTGTCCTTAATAAAACTTTGCTGGCTGTCACTTTTTTGTCACATAATTCTGTATATAGTCCCTCAATAGCCCCTCAAACATTTTTCCCACGATAGATGTTAAATCTTACTGGTCTATAATTACCCGGGGAAGACCTAGAGCCCTTTTTGAAAATAGGCACCACATTTGCGCTGCGCCAGTCCCTTGGCACTATACCAGTCAAAAGAGAATCTCTGAATATTATGAAGAGGAGGACAGAAATAACTGAACTAAGCTCTTTAAGAACTCTAGGGTGTAACCCATCTTGTCCCGGGAGCCTTGTGCACGCTTATTTTATTTAACTTCGCTTGGACCATATCTACATTCAGCCAATTCAGTATATCAACTGATATATTAACAGCACTGGCAGCGGCTACATCAGCTGCTCTTTCTTCTGTTGTGTATATACAGAGCTAAAGAACCCATTTAGTAACTCTGCCTTCTCTTGATCCCCTGTGACCAACTCCCCATTTCCACTATTTAGGGGTCCTACATGTTCAGTCCTTGGCTTTTTATATATATATAATATATATATATTTGTTTCCGTCTTTCTTACTTTCCTTCCCACTGCTGTAGAATTGTATTGGCTCTTCAGTTTCAGCTACATCAAGGTAGTTTCCAGTAAGTGAATGCGGTTATTGTCTATTTAGTTTCTCTAACGTGGATGAGCCAATACCATGATGGATTGATTTTTACATCTTTTTATTTTTCCTCAAGAAAGCTTAACTTTTTCGATTGTGTATTTGCTCAGTGCTATGTGACTAAAGCTGCTTTGTAGTTTCCCCTTGTTTTACCCTTTCAGCCTTTCTGAGTTTTTGTCGTGTGTCTGAGATCCATCGACAACCTTGGTTTTATTAGCTTTCGTTAAAGATTTCCACCCAAAGCGTAAAATCCACCATATGTTCGCAGAGCAGTTTCTGTTCAGCTAACAAGGGTTTTCCAGGACTATAACCCTGATATGTTTGATCAGTGGGGCCTGAGCACCAGGACCCCAATCAGTACAAAGTAGCTGCGGAGATCAAGGCTATAGGTCGTCAAAGTTATAGTTCCTGGAAAAAAAATCCTTTAAGCGCTTTCCCAGAGATCCCACTTTTTTGTTCTGGCAGGTCTCAGAAACGTCCACATAAGTATTAGATATAATATTAAAGGCACTAGCTATTTGGGTGTGCATAATATAGAAATGGAACGGGGAAAACTTGGCTGAACCTGGACAGAGATTTGGTGTCCTCTCAACATTGGACGTCCCGCTTTCCACTGTCTGAAATAGTCAGTCCGATCTCTTTGGAATAATAGATTAGAAATTCTTTGTGACCCTGAGTTGGCAAGTGGGGTGCCTTTCTGAAGCATCTGTTTTCCTATGTATTAATGACCATGTTTGACCTGGGGAAGTAGAATGATCTCTTGTTGGCAAAATGCGCATAAACCAAAGCCCGCAGCTTACAACAGTGCAGGGTTATCGGATGAGCTGCGGATACCAGTCGCACTTATGTATGTAAAATGTTTTTGGAGGTTCTCGGCGCTGGACATTGTAAAATAGGGATCTTGAAGGGGGGGGGGGAGGGATTTCCCAGGCCTTACTGTAAGTTCTTCCACTGAAGAGTACTATAGTCAGCCTCTCCCCAGCATACGTTGTCTGATCACAGAGAACAATAGACTGCTTTTAAGTGCTATTTAACATTCGGTCAATGTTTAATACTGGTCTTGACCCCTTAAAGGGACAGGGCTCAATATATACAGTAGTATTTTCTGGATGTAAATACATGCGCTATCTATGGACGGCCCCAGGTACTGCGTTGCCGTAGCATTTTAACTTTATAAACCTGGAGAAACCTTTCATAGGAATGCTATAATTTTATGTTTTAGTTAGTAAACTTTACATATGCTGTATAGAGTTGGAGGCTGTGGGCTTTACAAACATTCACAATACATCCTACGGTTCGGAGAAAGGAAAGCAGGACCGCGGTGTTCTGTACACTTGGCGGCATATTTATCAAACTTAAGGCCCACCTTAGAAATGCCCATATTGATGTATAAGATTATAGTGCCATGAAGTCCCTGAATAAATGGTATTGTACAGTGCCCAGATAAATGCTGCCCACCTCCCCTGGAGAGGCCATACGGCATATAATGCACATTGCCCAGGGGTACATTCTTTGCCCAAATGGAGCCAAGTAATGACCAAAAAGTGGTATTGCCAAACACTGCACATACATTGCCCATAAATAGTGTCTGAAGTCCATAGTAACACAGTCCACCACATTAACCGTGTAAAGGAGTTGTTACCTTCTTCCGGCTATAGAAAGGCCCCCTAGTCGTCTGCTCATTACGAGGCATGAAGGGAACTGCATTTTATTAAAATATCAAGAAATGATTAATGCTGAATTATACAGAAATCTCATTTTAGTAAATATTGACTGGAAGTCGTTCTGAAATTATGAAGTTGCCTAATAATTCTCAGGAAGTGAAACTGGAAATTTGGTTATGTGTTTTTACTGAACGAGTACTTCACAAGAAACCCAGTTAATAACACTACTTGGCAGCATTACTGGCAGGTTGCCCTTATCCTGTAAAAATCGTGCAGAGAACGAGGTTAAAGTGGTTGCCCAGTCCCCGGAAAGCACAGCTAATCCTCAAATCAAGTGATCCCTACTATCTGGCAGATGGCTTAGAGGGCTAGGCCTAGCTCTTCTATTGCACACAGGGCAGTGGGGAGGGCCCCTGCTGCAGCCAGTTTCCTTACTGCCAGAGATGGGTCTGATCTGAGGTTTGTTAGAGGGGGGGGGGGGGGGGGGGGGGCGTAAATCATTGATCTGGTACACCTCTAGACAAATTCCTATATTTTTTACAGTTTTACTTGAAATATGAGACCGGATAGTGTAGAATTAAATTCTACCCGTTCCTGACTTCATAAACTCATGGCACTTCTTCTTTTTTTTTTTTTTGTGGTATAAATGTTGATAACCTGGTGTGTCTCTTAGACTATTACTCTGGCTAGACATTTGCTACTAGACCAGCACTATACCATTTGGCATGTGCTTGTTCCTAACATATAATTCTTAATTTGGGGTGTATTTCACTCATCTATCTGATACCCCAACACTTTTTGTATAGCCGCACCAGTTTAGGATTCCTTGCTGCAGGGTATCTTGAGGACAC
The DNA here is from genome assembly GCF_050947455.1 of Rhinoderma darwinii. Lineage (NCBI taxonomy): Eukaryota > Metazoa > Chordata > Amphibia > Anura > Rhinodermatidae > Rhinoderma > Rhinoderma darwinii. The sequence continues at coordinate 372,824,725 of NC_134689.1, forward strand.
TAGGAGACTTGGTCTTGGCTGCTTCTCTAGAAAGAGTCTAATTTTTCACAATTGTTGGGTGGATTGTTTCATGAAAACTTCATTTTAGGAAATTTCTCTTAAAGTCATGGAGTAATGCAGAGTACAGCAATGTGACAATACTTTATATCTAGACTGCTTGCTTTATATTTTTTGGTACCCTATGTTGCTTTTGGAATTGGAAAATCTAATCTTACTGCTATTGATAGGATTTTCCGGTGCGGATGGCTCACATTTGAAATGTTCACCTTGCAGGTGTCTCTTCATGTCTGAGTTCTTCTAGAAACGCTCTGTCATGGAGAAAAATAAAATAAAAGCTCCTTCCACCACATAATTTTTTGATGAGGTCATAAGACATTCATGACTTATTCCCGTAGCAGAAACCGGCCGCACAGCTGTCAAGCCTTTTGGAGGCCAATTCCTTCCACAGCTGCCCAGAACTGGGAAAACATAACCCCATACTCCCTCCCCCGGTCTCAGCTGTCATGTATAAAGCCGTCGTATTTCTCCACCTCTACACCAGTGTGCTGCTTTACTAACCTACGTAAAGTAAGTAGGTTGTCCACGCAACGTGGCTGTCACATGTGGACCCTGGAGTTGGATGTTCTGCTGTAGGTTTGAGAACAACAAGGATATCTATACGCATGTGGGCCCTCAGGACACACTCTCAAAAGTGTGAATTGTTGTGGTACTCGGAGAATAGAAAGAGAAAAGGGGAGGTGGCGCAGGTATAAGGAACCTAGTAAATGTGATGACCCTCTCTGTAAATTTCTGGGCTAAACAAGTCCTCTCTAATTAGGAGCATTAAAGGGGTTGTAGAAGATTGGAGTGAATTAGGGACTCGCCCACCCCCGGAAACGGCGACACATGTTCTTGCGCCATGTATGGTATTGAAACTCAGCCCCAGTGAAGTGAATAGATCTCCGCTGCAATGCCAAACACAGCCCAGGAACAATGGTGGCACTGTTTCTGGAAAAGAGCAGCCCTATTTTTCTAATCTCCTACCATCCCTTTGCTAGATTATGTTCAGATAGTTGGTAAGATTAACTGCTGTCGATCTTTGGCTTTTCGGTTGACCATAAACTGCCATAATGGTTCGGGATCCAACAGGAAACGACACCCATCAGTAGACTGCACTGTTTCAGAGTTGGTGCTTCTCATCAGTACAGAGTAGGGTTCTGTAAGACTCCCTACCATTTGGATCTCCACAAGGAGAATCGGTACCTTCCAAGAGCTGCTACAAATGAATCTCATTTAGCCAACCAGAATCCTACTCTAATGAGGAGCAACAAGTCCGAAACAGTCCTGTCTATGGATTAGTGTATCTGGTTTAGTCATTAACCCAAGTGCGGTTTCAAGACTCTATAAAGGGTCGGACAATGATGTACAGGGTAGTCACATATAGGTGCAATTAGACTGTTTCCCTTCTGGAGTAGAACGGTTTTGCGTGCTGTCCATATGTGACCTGTAGTAAACGCGTCGCGGGGTCATTTGTGTGAATACACTGCAGTCTATCAGTGTCCTTTTTATATAGTATAGAAACCCTCCACATGACTGGACTGTATATATTTATATTCTATACACTGCTCTCTGCCTCCTGAGCTATGTAGACTATATCCTGATCTCACATATGTAAATATCTGAAGGGGAAAGCGGAAGCTCTGGTTGAACTGCAAATATATGGAAAATCTAACCACTCGCTATATTTTTCCCTGATTTGGATTTGAACCCTTGTTCCCATGCTGCCTGGGAATGAAGATCAGATTGGTGATTAGTTTTTTTTCGTGAGCTCAAATTCCTTAATGCTAATTTTTATTTTATTTCGTATTCTCTTTTATTTTATACTTCTTTTTGGGCTTTTTTTTTAGTGTATGTGATTTTGTCTCTCTATTCAGGGCACTGAATGAATCTCAGCTGGCTGCTGAAGGCATAAAGATGCTACCAGGGTATAAGGATCCTTATCACGGGCGTCCACTGACCCGAGGAGAGATGGGCTGCTTCCTCAGCCACTACAACATCTGGAAGGAAGTGAGTGGCTTCCTATATGTATATCGATCTATCTCACACATCTTGAATTTTAGGTGCTGAACTGATGCCGGATTACATCTATTTTCCAATATTCTGATAACTTGTAATATATGAATTCTTAACATCATTCCTTATTTACATTTCTTCTTGTTCCTGCAGATCTCCGAACGCTCGCTGGCTTTTTCCGCTGTGTTTGAAGATGATCTGAGGTTTGAGATCTTCTTTAAGAGGCGATTAGAGAACCTGTTGCAGGATTTAGAAAAAGCACAGCTGGACTGGGAGCTCATGTAAGTTATCATTTTTTTTTTTGTTTTTTTATAATCGCTGTAAAGGGAGCAAGATAGCCACCTGTGCGGAATGAGCTGGACAGCTGGCAAGGGAACTCCTGCCTACCTGCCGGTTTACCTGTTCTCTGCTATGGTTATGTGCAGATGTGAGTGTAGGGTGTTTAGTTGTGTGGCCCTTGTTGGGGAGACAGACTTCTAAATTCTATTAGCCACTGACTAACCTTATTGGTAGTGGGCGAAGGGTTAATGATGCACTGAAAAATTGGATTTATTACAGCAGTTTAATAAAATTTGCAGAAGCTGAATGTGTAATTCATATCCCCATTTGCTAGAATGTACAATCTATTCCCTTGTCTTAAAGGAGAACTGCCAGAAGTCATATCAAAGGATCTTCATTGTGCATGTAAAAGGTGAAAACCATTTTCAATAGATGACTTGTCATGTTTGAAGTCACAGTTCTGGCGCCTGCAGCGCCAGTGTCCCTATGATAACACTTCCTGTTCCGCTGGTTGATTGATGTGGATCCACACAATTTCCCTATAATATACAACAAGCACTAGTCTATCCATAGAAGAAGTGGATATTGTTCGGTGTGAACGTTGATGTGGAGGGTGACTAGCGTTTCAATTTTATCATAGGGATAGGGTAAGGATGCAAGAGATCAGGCAGAAAATAGTATGATGGGGACTTGAGAGCATGTACCTTTAAAACTCCGTAAACTTTTCACATAGGCCCACTGCGGACCGTGCCCGCATTCACGGTCAGTGATTACGGGCACGGACAGCCATCCGCATTTGCGGGTCGTGCTCCCATATAAAGTATGGAGGCACGGTTCGTAAAAAGCAAAAAATGGGACCTGTCCTATCTTTTGCGGAGCCTTTCTACGGCACGGGTATTTTCCTGTAAGTATCCGGGAAGGTGTAAATTGCAGATGAAATCTATGGTCGTGTGCATGGGGCCATACACTATAGGCTCTCTTCTGTAACACCTTTAGGGTGCCTGCACACAGCGTTTCTAGGAAAAAGGCACTTTTTTTTTTTTCCCCCCATAGTGAAATATTAAATGCACTACAATCAGTGCACGTTTTTTTTTTTTTTTTTTTTACTATCTTGGTCTTTTTTTTTTTTTTTTTTCCAGTCAGTAAGTGGCATCACAAGATTTGCAGGTACTAAAACACACTATTTATAAAAAAAAAAAAAAGCCACGAAAAATGCAATTAAAACAAAGATACCATTAGAAAAAGGAAAACAAAAAAAAGGTGTGTGTGGGGAATCCTTAAGGTCATTTTTTTGTGAACTATAGATTTACACCCCTTTCTTTTGCAGATATCTGGGTAGAAAACGGATGCAGGTGGATGAGCCCGAAGAATCTGTACCTGGGGTTCGAAATTTGGTTGTCTCTGACTACTCCTACTGGACACTGGGATACCTCATCTCCCTGAAGGGGGCCAGGAAACTCCTTGATGCTGAACCTCTAGAAAAGATGCTCCCAGTGGATGAGTTCCTGCCGGTCATGTATGACAAGCACCCCATGTGAGTGCAGCTTTCACCATATAATCCCTACTATTCCCCTTCAATGTATGGATTCCTACCCATATAAACTCGCACACTTGTAGTACACCAGCCAACAGTCTCCACCTCTTAACGTATATAAAATAAAAAAAACTTCTAATTTTGTTTTATCTTATTCTGTGGCCAGATTATCGCTTGATGTAACGGGCCAAAAAATCTGAGTCTGCACTACTGAGAGATTCTGATAACCTGTCCCCTTCTGATTTGTTTGGTGCAGGTCATGGATAACTTGGGAGGATCTAAGTCACCATCCACATCAGTATCTACATCCTACCTTGAGATGGGTGTACGTATACGTGTGGACATTGGTGTGAATGGCGTTTTGGATCCATGACTAATGCTGCACCTGATAAAAATCAAAAGACCTGTTAGTCTTTTTGTAGTTTAGTCTCAGATGCTGACACACACTCACCTTAATGGGAGAACCAGCTCAACACCTACATGACAAGAAAAGTCCACTATTAAAAAAAAAAAAAAAAAAAAAGTTTTATGGTCTTGTCCGCTTCCTCAGTCACTGGTCTCTCTGGGCTGTTTCCTGCACCTCCAGAACCTTTTGTAGGCTATAAAGTAACCCTAGAGTACACGTATATTCGTAGAGACACCACGTTGTTAACTTTATCTTGAGAGCGGAAGCCGACAAAAATACATACAGCTCCTTTTTAAGGTGTTTAAAAGGATCTCAATCGCTGTGACCCTATAATTGTCATTCTCTTTATAAGTTCCATAAGTTTGATTCTGTGTTTTCTTGTTTCAGCTCTGACTACTCCTCTCAGTTCTCCCAACGAAAACTACGTGCCTTCTCTGTAGAGCCTTTGCTGATTTACCCCACACATTACACTGGGGATGAGGGCTACGTAAGCGATACCGAGACCTCTGTGTTGTGGGACAACGTGACTGAAACAACGGACTGGGATCGGGCTAAATCCCAAAAGACCCAACAACAAGAGAAGCTACGCAGTGAAGCTCTGAACACCCCTTCCCTCCGATCACCTTTCGACAGTGCTGCCCGGGATGAGCTATGACCTTCATGATGTCAACGACATAAGAGGAACCACCCATCAACGGCTGAGCTCTTTGTATAGGGATATGCTTAAGTACGGATGATGAGACATGACTGGGCAAGTGGACATTTTTAGGGGACCGAAGCATGGTCTGTTCAGACACTTAAACCCCAGGAATGACGATCCTTCCTGGGAATGATGCAATCACTGAGGGAAGCGGTGTTTTTTAACCAAATGGGATTGCCTCTGCTTTGGGTCAATAATAATTATTACTATTTATATGTATTTTTACACGTACAACTGAAATCCCCTTTTCCTGCCCAGTATAGGTCAAAAAACCAACAGCCGAGCTGTTTTGGGGGGGAGATGTTGCATTTAAGAGATCTTTAGGCATGGTCAAAGAGAATGAATGGGGGCTAATAGATTTAGTCACATCTTGTAATAAACTTGAGAGAACTAAATGCATGTAGGAAGACCTGGACTATGTTCACCCTCCTGCTTCGGTTACACCGCAATGTATCTGAGATGAATGATGGCTCACTTCATACTCACAGAAGCAAATCTCATGACGTCTGATCAGGATGTTAATTTTGAGATTCCCTTAGTTCTGTATAGATCAGAACTTCTTGTGCCTTAGTAATGTCGCTGGTTTCTGGTGATTTGATGGGCTGCATTCTCTTACATAGTGGATAAGCTCCCACCTTGTGTAATGGTAGACCTTCATGACCACATATGTGTGTAGGGTTGCGCCCATCTGTAGCATAATGCGGTTGTGTGCTCTTGACTTTAAATGTTTCGACTGAGCGTACCCAAATCGACAGGCGATGGGATGTCTTGCTGCCAATGGGGAAACCACGTGGCTCCTGCTCCTGTTTTTGAGACGAAAAGCCAAAGAGAATACTATGGATCATACCATTGTGCTTGAGTTGTAGGGAATTTATATCCTCCTTTTTTCATTAAAAAAAAAAAAGAAAACCCTAAAACATACTAATATGGGCATTGGTATCCCCCAAATAAATATTCCTAATCATTTTCCTGGGCAAAGTAAACAGGAATGAGATTATATTGAAACCGGAATGACCTCAATACAGAGTTAGTTAACAAGAATCCAAAAATTATGCATGTCTGCTGGTTCCGTTTTTTGTTTTTTTTTGTTTTTTTTGTGTATTTCCTTTCCCCACTCCTATATCTACCACAGAATCACAATGCAGTAAAGCTTGGTAGGAATCCATATTGGAACAAAGCGTATGTATTCAAATGACCCAGAGGGCAACAGTGCCACCTGCAGGCTATATGAAGTAACTGCCTTTATGCTAAGAGATGGTTGGATGATGTCACTGAGGTCATGGCTCATGTCAGAGCGTGGGGATTATGCAACAAGACAGAAGTAGTGGCTCATTTACCAACACTACATTTGGATACTTAACCTTATCAAAACTTTATCCCAAAAACCAAGTTTGCAATTTAAAAATTTTAGGTGATTAACCCTTTTGCTTCCAATGATGTATGTAATACATCATGACATTAAACGCTTGTTCCGACTACAATCAATTTTAAGGAGTAGAGCTTAGATCTGGTATATTAAAGCCCAGAATCTTTGCTTTCAAACGATACCAGGATTTACAAAGCTTTAGGTGCAATATTCGGGGCGCGACACTGGTTTGATTCTGCACCGCAAATACGTTTTCAAAACCCCACCCACGTGTAGCGGAACAAATTGTGCAGGATTGAATGATAGTTGTTCACCTTATACTTGCTCAAATCCACAGCATGTCCACTATGTTGCAGATTTTTACCACGGATTTCACCCCCATTGTATGGGGTAAATCTGCATGTAACACGTGGATTTTTCTGTGGAAGTGAGATCCTTGGCGGATTTCTTCTGCCACATGTGGACTAAGGGTCTTGTATGGACTCTGCACATCCTGAACTTTTATTTTTAGTAAAGGTTGTGTGTCTGTGGCTAAAAGTGTGACTCCGGCAGAGCCTTAAACAGGACTTTTTCTGCATCTTATTTTTTTACACACCGTTTTAGGCTTTGATGCATCGTTGTATGTATACGCCAAAGAGTGTAAAGTGCTGGGTGCCATTTTTTACAAGATGTCTACGTTCATAAAATATATGGGTGTGGGGGTATAATATGATTTTATTGCATAAATCTCTTTTTATTTGTGTATGTTACAAGTAGGAAAATTGTCATGGCAGCAAAAGTGTTAAAGGGCTCCTCCACCCTCATTATTGCTTCTTATATTCCATGCCAATGAGTGGGTCATACTGGTAGGCTTCTGTTATGCCAATCATCAGAGCCTCTTTCCAAGACTGCCATATCCTCCCCATCTCTACCACAAAGATTATTTTTAAAAAATATATTGTACACCTCTCGACAAACCCACACTATAGTACAAAGCTTAGACCTTGTTTTATATATGTCATTTAAAGCAGACCTCCGGACAAAAACTAAAACTTGATTGTTCGCCTAAATTCTTAGGGTATGTTCACACAGGCTATTTTCAGCCGCCGTTTTCCGGGCCGTAAACGTCCCTAAAAACGGCTGAAAAATCGGAAGCAGAACGCCTACAAACATCTGCCCATTGATTTCAATGGGGAATATGGCGTTCTGTCCCAACGGGGCATTTTTATATGCCTAGTTTTCCAAAAACGGCACGTAAAAAGATGCCAGCAAAAAAGAAGTGCATGTCACTCCTTGGGACGTTTTTGGAGCCGTTTTTCATTGGCTCCAAAAACGGCCTTAAATAATGCAGCGAAAAATTGCTAAATAAAAAAACGGCTGAAAATCAGGAGCAATTTTCCCTTGAAAACAGCTCTGTGTTTTCAGACGTTTGTTAATAAGCGTGTGAACATACCCTTAAAGTGAATAGTGGTCGGAGCTTTGGGGTTTAATGGTGCCCTACAGCCACCACTAGAGGGAGCTTACTGCATACTGTTTAGAACATTAAATTCAATAATAACATGGTATGCAATAAACTCCTAAACTCCCTTTAAGGGCGGGTGCGCAGCCACAATGTTTTTTATTTAATCTAGATCTATGCAAGGCATTTAAAGCTCTTTATCAGAAAAACTGATCGCTGCAGGAGCTTCCAGGACTGGAGCAGCGGGGAACGGGGCAGCTTCTCTGGGATGTGGGGGGGGGGATTTCGGGGGTGAGTACCTGATTTTCATTTATTGTTTCGTTTTCACTGCCCTAGTAAAGATTTTAAAAGCCCCAAATAAACCCTTTAAGTTTTCACAAAACATGATATAGAATTTTGTACCTACAAATTACATGGTGGATACTCCGTTTAAAAGGAACCAGTCACGTTAAAAATGCAGTCCAATCTGTTATAGAGCATGAGGACTGAGCAGCTTTATATATATATATATATATATATATATATATATATTTGTAGCAAAATATTTATTCTAATTTGTCATTTATTAATTTAAAGCTCTGCTCTAGGCATAGGAGTCCAGTGGGCGGTCCTACACAGTGATTGACAGCTATCTATATATTCACACCAGAATCAACAGAGGTTTAAATAAATAAATTACAAGTTATACAGAATCTTTTAGCTACAAAATATATATCCACCTGCTCCCCTAGTCCTGCTCTATACCATGCCAGCAGTTTGGATTTGCAGTTTCAACATGACCGGTTCCCTTTAAGTGCACGAACAGCTGAGCTGACATGAGAATTTGCACCCGTATCCTGCCTTCAGCTACTTCCTGTCCTCTTTATTGGTTCTCTTGAAGCGACCATCCGGTCTCGGGACAGTTGTTACCCTTTGCTGTGGATCTGCTGTTTTTAGCGTCTCCTCTGTGTTGTTTCAAAATGGCCACAGCGCTTCTCAGACGGAGTCTAAGACACTCCCACTGTTCTCGGATTGGACAGAAATGCTCACGTAAGCAGCTCTGGCCAATCGGAGAACAGTGAGTGTCTCTGACTCGTAGTCTAAGAAGCACTGCGGCCATTATGGGACAGCACAGAGGGGACCCTCAAATGGAGTTTCCACTGCAGAGGAGCATAACTGGAGGGCACCAGGTGACACTACTCCATATACACCATGATATTTAAAATGTTTTCCCGGGACAGAAGGTTTGCTTTAGGGCTCATTCAGACCAGCGTAAAACACGTCCGTGTGCTGTGGGTGAAAATCACGCACCGCACACTGCCCCATTGATTTCAATGAGGCCATTAACACATGCAGGAGATTTCACGCAACGTGTGTCTGTTGCGTGAACGCACTGCATGTCTGGGTGCATGAAAATCACGCACCGCACACGGATGCACATCCGTGTGATTTGCGCATCAATTCCATTGAAAAAAAGATGTGCTTTGCGGGTGTGTGAAAAACACATGCCACTCCCAAAGCACAGATGCAATAACGCAACGCACACGGACCAGATTTGCACATGTATTTCACGCACATGAATCTGATATGCTCGTGTAAATGCAGCCATAGGGTTAATTTTTTAACTCTTAACCCACCCCCCACCCCACCTCTTCTTCAGCTCTCCCTGCAGTCATTGAGAAATGACTTCCAACCTCCCTCATTGTGCAGAGACATGCTTGATTCAATCTATACCTGTAGGGTGAAACGTGATCTGGTGCTATCCATGACAAAAATACCGATTTGTCTAAAAGCGATGTCGTACATTCCTGAGCCTTGAAGCTGATTTTTAGCTATTAAGATTAAAACATTTTGTTAAATCAAGGAATGCTTGTATGGTTTCCCCGTGACCTCAGTAAGGGTGGAAGTAGCTAGCTTCTCCTATTTTGGGTTTCATTATTTATGGCAGCTTGCGACATAACTGTATGAGAGGAAAGATAAAGCTTGTTGCGGTTTCGTTGTCCATTCTGAGACCCAGACCAAGAAATGCTTTTTGTTTCAATTTCTTTTGCTTCTGCGTTAAGAAATAATAGTTTTTAGTCTGTACAATTTGGCTTTTGCAGTGACCATGAAGCCGAATTCCGTGCCTTTTGTAATAACTACTCTACATTTCAGCAGGGGGAGACATGTCGGAAACTTGTTACTCAATGAAGCCCTATAAATAGACCTTCTTTAGTTTCATGTTTGCATCCTCCTACAGTAAGTCTACCTTTCACTTCCCTGTCTGATACATGCAGCTGTCATCGGGACCATTGATCCCTATGGTAGTCTCCGGAGTTTCTAAGTCAATTTGAATGTAGTAGTTAACCATAGTTCTCTTGGGCATTTGTTTCTTCTAATTTAGGCTAGATTTAGTTATGAGGTCATGCCTATGTATATTGTACAGATGTAGCAGTGCTGAATTTGTTACCTCTGAGTTTAGGAGGTTTACCTGCAAGCCTAGTACTTGTATTATCATTCGCATTCCAGATTCAGTTTTGGCTTGAGATGAGTATTGATTTGTCAAGTGTTTGTATAAAATTAGAAGAAAAAAAAAAAAGGATCCCCTTAAGAAAAGGTGCCACTCTCGACCATGGGCTGTCTGGTATTGCAACTCTAAGCCCTTCCCTTGAATGGCTTATGGATAAGGGGGGTGCTGTTCTATTTTTAACACTGCTTTTACATGGCCATATTTTTGCAGTTTTTGTCCCATTCTCATATCTTGCCAAATATGAAATGGAAGGGTTCCCAGCAGAGGAAAGTAGGAAACCTGGAATGAATCATAGAAGCGGAAAAGAGACGTTTTCCTACTTCACTCATATGGGCTTTGTTCCCATTTTGGGCTGGAAATTTATGTGCAGAACACAGCTCTCCAGCTGCTGCAAAACTACAACTCCCAACAAGTCCTGACAGACATCAGTAGACTGGTGGAATAACTTCTATTTTGTGTCCGTGATTTACGAGCACTCTTGCCTGTCTGTTTGGCTAAATTTCCTCAGCCAAAACCACTGACCCCAGGGCATAAAATTTGCAATCAACTTGCGACCTAGTGAACTTGTCGAAACATTACTCTCATGATTACTGGTTCGGCACGCCTTTTTGTAATGTGTAGACCTTGAAGCCTACTTACAGTCCATTCTTGGGGTATGTTCACACGCAAACTCAAAAACATCTGAAAATACAGAGCTGTTTTCAAGGGTAAACTGCTCCTGATTTTCAGACGTTTTTTACGCCACTCGCGTTTTTTTACGGCCGTTTTTGGAGCTGTTTTCAATAGTCTAGGAAAAACCGCTCCAAAAACATCCCAAGAAGTGACTTGCACTTCTTTTTTGCAGCCATTTTTCACAGTCGGAACAGAACGCCGATTTTCCCATTTGAAGTCAATGGGCAGATGTTTGGAGGCATTCTGGTTTTACGGCCCGAAAATAAGCCGTGTGAACATACCCTTATTTGCATGGTTAAGGGCTCAAATTTCTCCTGAAACAAATTCAATACAGAAATGTGACATGCTAGCAAAACCCGTGATCGGGTGCAATTTATATCACAACCACCGGGTGGGCCTACACACATAGCATAGACATCTCGTGACAGAGTATTGTGAAATCATGTTTTATTTGTTTTCAAAGCTGGCCATCTTGCGCCACACATCTCAGGCTAGGTTGAGATAAGCGGAACGGTAAGGAAGGACAGATCTGTGTAATGCTTTTCTCTATATAAACTTGTCTGAATGATATCCATACATTATGATTGAGCTCCATGTTTATTGAAGGGGTTGTCTCATTATATCATACATTTTCCCTACAGCGGCCTCTACAGGGGGAAATGATATGTTAGTGACTCTCCTCTCCACTGATATAGGTGCTCCCAAGCATATGCCTTAATACAGCATATGGAAAGGTGTTGTTGGGATACAACTATTTTCAGCAGTGACCTCTATAGGCCACAAGAAAGTACTACATTCTTTATAAATGTTTTCAGTTTAGGCATAACTTCCCATGAACGCTTTCTCCGCGGGTGGAAGATTACCAATGTACCATTAACAGACTTCAATACCAAGTCTCTTTTCAGATAGATCGGTTTCTATTTTGTACCGATGACTAAGGAAGGCAGAAAGGACTATTTGGGTGTGTTAAATAGAAAGCTTATATAAGCACAGTGCTGGTAGCCACCTGTTGTTTACAGAGTTCTTTTTATATATATATATTTTTTTTTTTTATTTTTTTTTTTTAAATTCAATAAATAATTTTTACAATAATGGAGTCAGTATGTTTATATCTGTTAACAATATTGGTAATGTAATAAGTGTTTATTTCGGTTACATGCACAGGTCCATAACTTTATTGGTAATATAGCAATATATGCATCCCCCTGCATTCTGTATGTAAACCATCCATACCAGGGTCACCAGGTTCTAGCCATAGAGGGCGCAGAATTAGCAGTTACACTCTGGCCCTTGTGCTTGTGGGGGCTCAAATGCCCCTCTTTTCACATAAGACACCAGCTTTTTAAATGACTCATGGTAAGTGCTAAATCCTGAAGTGGCGGAAAAAGTATGCTCCAGATTTTGCCTCAAATCTGCAGTGATTCCGCTGCAATTCTGCGACATTTGAACATACCCTTATAGATTTTACAATGGGCCCTGGAGCTTCAAGTTACGCCTCTTAAGTAGTGATGTCTGTCTCATGGTTTTTGACGCAATCCTGGCCAATATAGATTGAAGGTTTGATGTGTGTTTCAACGGACACCTGTCAGTACACTTGCCCAGGTCCAAATCCATTAGTTATATTGGAGAAAAGTAAGACACAAGGAGACACGCTTTGTATACCCAAAAATCCTTCTCTGGATTATTGATAGAATGCCAGGAGCCCCCCAGAGCATTTGCTTGGGGGTTACATTATTAAGGAAATTCATTTTGGCAGTTTTTTTTTGTGATATTTCGGTTTGTTTCACCCCCCCCCCCTATTTTATCCCAACAGTGGTACTTAGTTTTGAGGTCAAGTTCAGGTCCGCTGTATGGAATGTATGGGCAGGTTCTAGAATCTTCTGTCGGTGGCTCGTGCATTAGAGGATACTCTGATTGGTGGTTCAGACCTTATGGCAGGAAGATCCATCCTTTATAAGACCTGCTCTCAGCTGTTCACGAGGGCCAGTTGTTCAAGATTTCCAGGACCACTGCGATGGAAGACCTTCTGCACCAGCTGATAAGAGCGGAGGAAGCATACGGTGAAGAGTGGCTACGGAGATGCCTGGAAGAAGCGAAAGCAGCAGGAAGAACAGCTGGTGGAGGAAGCAGGAAGTTGTATGCCGGAGATGACTCCGAGAAAAGAGGTGGCGCCGGCATCTGAGAGGAGTTTGGGTGAGGCAGCGCAGGCTCCGGCCAAGTGCATCAGGAGGAGCCGAAGCGCTTATACTCTGCCCCCTCACAGCGGCCGAGTTACGGGCCGAAGCAGAGCGGTATCATCCATGAGGATGGGCGAGTCTGGCACGCACTCTACAAGCCGGCAAGCAGTAGTGTCGACTGTAGAGACTGGGGGGGATCAGCTGATTGCTAATTCGGTCTCATCAGCGCAGCCTTGCAGTTTACATCTGCCGGAGATTTCTGGAAAACCGCAGTCGAGAGTGGGGTCCCTACACCAGGATCGGGACGGGTAGCAGGAGCACTTAATGCAGCAGGATCAAGGAGCAGCTCACAACATCTCTTCTGCTCCGGCTTCATCCCTGGGATTTGAGCAGCAGCGTTGGCCGGCATCGGTTATTTCTAGACAAGCTTCTGTTCCTGTAACAAGCCAGAAGCCGGTACAGGGGGATGTTTTCCAGTCAGTTAAACCTTCTGTTCCAAATGTTGATTTTATGTAACAATTTGATGGGTGTTTTTTTGTTGTCAATTTTTACCTAAACCACAGAACCCTGTAGCTGGGGTTTGGATTCCTCCTGCCAATTTTTCTGTTTCGACTTCTACCCAGCATTCTGAGTCGTCTGTTCCATTTCTAGACCGAGGTGCTGGGGTATTTGAAACTTGTGTTAAGGAAGCTATCTAATGTGAGAGTTCTCCTGTAGGTTTTCATTTAAGCACTAGTATTAAGGAGCATATTTGACGTAATGAATTTTATCGAATTATTATTGTCGCTTTTGCCCTCTTCTAAGGAGCACATTATTCGTGTTGATAAGAAAAAAACAGACAATTGTAAGCGCATTTGCTACGATCATTTAACAATTTGGCTACAGGCATTTTGTGTTTACGCTTTTCCAACACATCGATATTGTATTGGAGGCATATCGGAATTTTGGCGGTATGGCCTGGTCCAATTATGATGAATTATTCAGACAAAAGTTGGCAGTGCAATAAATACCTATAACTGTATGTGAGGACAAATTAGTAACACCCCGTAGGGGAAAAAATAAACACCAAATACCACAAGAAATTTTGCAAAAAATATATATCCTTTATTACAATAAATACAAGAACATGATGGCCATCAAGACCTAAAAACCACAAACAATTAAAATACGCTAAGTGGACAACACAGGGCTACTCAAAAGAATGGCATATATATATAATAGAAAATATACCATACAGGGTCATTGTAACAGTCAGGCCATAATCTTATATAGTGTAACAAATAACAGGCCCCTGGAGCTCAATCGCCAGAAGAATATACTGAAACAGAAAAATAAAGACCCTTATCAGAGATGATATGCAAATAGGGCTGAATAGCCAACACCGAATGAACAGTGTGAATATGGTTGTATAGATACCAGGATATCACCCAGAAATTTCAATAGGTCCCAGGAGCCATACCAACCAGTGTTTTGCATATCAGGCCAAAACAATGAATGTCCACCGCAAGAGCCCGGAAAAGTTGGCAGTGCATCCATCTCTTAAATGGGGAGTCAAGGATGTTGGCTTGTGGTTATATCTTATATTACCACAGCGTTCTGCTCCTGCAAAGCAATCTTGGGAAGGGGGTCTGCTTTGCTTTTAACGAGGCTACTTGTAAACGGATGAGTAACTGTCGTTTTAAGCATGAGTGCTCCTTTTGTGGGGGCACTCATCCCATGTGCCGCTGTTTCAAAAGGGCAAGCCGATCAAACCAAGAGCAACAAGTAATATAGAGCAATTGTCAAAAAGTATCAACGCCAGTGAGGCTAATAAACATGTTGCCCTTGCTTGCCCAGTATCCCGACAAGATGAAAGCTGAATTGATTTTTGAGGGCTTTTCAATAGGATTTTTTATTCACAGTTTTTCCGGTAAAGATTGCTGTTGGGTTGAAATTTTAAAGTCTGTTTCTTTTCATGAAGATATTGACAATAACATTTTTAAAAGTGCTAGAAGCAGACAGGATTGTTGGTCCTTTTAGTGTTTTGCTGTTTGAAGATTTTAGAATTTCGCCTCTAGGTATTGTACCTAAAAAAAGATGTAGGAGCTTTAGGCTTATACATTTTGTCTTATCCGAAAAAATCTTTTGACCAGGCTGTTGCTTTATTAAAGCATTACTTGCTAAGTCTGATGTAAAATCAGCGTTTAGGCTATTGCCGGTGAATCCCAACGGTTACAACTCATTGGGTTTCCAATTTGATGGTAATTATTTTTACGGTAAATGATTACCTATGGGTTTTTTCTCTTTCATGTTATAATTTTTAAACCTTTTTCACATTTGTTCAATGGGTTGTTGAATGTGAGTTGCCAGATGGGGGAATACTTCATTACTTAGACGACTTCTTTATTATCGGTGCTGATTCTGATTCCTGTTTTAATTTGTTAAAGCTTATAGAAATTAAAATTTTTATTTGGAATTGGCTCAGCTGTAGAAAAAACTGTTTTATCTTGTTGTTCTTTAGAATTTTTAGGGATTGTTATAGATGTGGTTAGGATGGAGTTTAGATTGCCAATTAAAAGTTTAGATAGAATAAGATCATTCTTAATATGTTAGCAGGTAAAAAGACAACTTTTACGTGAGATGCAGTGTCTGTTCGGAAGAATAATCCCTATGCGGAGGGTCTTTTTTAAGAGCTTACAGTGAAGGAAATAAGTATTTGATCCCTTGCTAATTTTGTAAGTTTGCCCACTGTCAAAGACATGAACAGTCTAGAATTTTTAGGCTAGGTTAATTTTACCAGTGAGAGATAGATTATATAAAAAAAATAAAGAGAAAATCACATTGTCAAAATTATATATATTTATTTGCATTTTGCACAGAGAAATAAGTATTTGATCCCTTTGGCAAACAAGACTTAATACTTGGTGGCAAAACCCTTGTTGGCAAGCACAGCAGTCAGACGTTTTTTGTAGTTGATGATGAGGTTTGCACACGTTAGATGGAATTTTGGCCCACTCCTCTTTGCAGATCATATGTAAATCATTAAGATTTCGAGGCTGTCGCTTGGCAACTCGGATCTTCAGCTCCCTCCATAAGTTTTCGATGGGATTAAGGTCTGGAGACTGGCTAGGCCACTCCATGACTTTTAATGTGCTTCTTTTTGAGCCACTCCTTTGTTGCCTTGGCTGTATGTTTCGGGTCATTGTCGTGCTGGAAGACCCAGCTACGAGCCATTTTTAATGTCCTGGTGGAGGGAAGGAGGTTGTCACTCCGGATTTGACGGTACATGGCTCCATCCATTCTCCCATTGATGCAGTGAAGTAGTCCTGTGCCCTTAGTAGAGAAACACCCCCAAAACATAATGTTTCCACCTCCATGCTTGACAGTGGGGACGGTGTTCTTTGGGTCATAGGCAGCATTTCTCTTCCTCCAAACACGGCGAGTTGAGTTAATGCCAAAGAGCTCAATTTTAGTCTCATTTGACCACAGCACCTTCTCCCAATCACCCTCAGAATCATCCAGATGTTCATTTGCAAACTTCAGACGGGTCTGTACATGTGCCTTCTTAAGCAGGGGGACCTTGCGGGCACTGCAGGATTTTAATCCATTACGGCGTAATGTGTTACCAATGGTTTTCTTGGTGACTGTGGTCCCAGCTGCCTTGAGATCATTAACAAGTTCCCCCCGTGTAGTTTTCGGCTGAGCTCTCACCTTCCTCAGGATCAAGGATACCCCACGAGGTGAGATTTTGCATGGAGCCCCAGATCGATGTTGATTGACAGTCATTTTGTATGTCTTCCATTTTCTTACTATTGCACCAACAGTTGTTTTACTAAAGATAATAATAATACCGGCAACGTGTTTCGACGCTGGACAAGCGTCTTCCTCAGGCCATACAATACACAAACCGGTTTGCTCATTAAATACATTAGGATATTTGAAAAAAGCTGCCAATGTATAGGAGGTCAAAGTGCAGGCGTGACATCATAGTCAGAAAAAAACCACAATGTACAATTAATTCAACCATTACAATGAGGAGATAAAACATCGGCATAACAATGTATGAATGAATAAAACTTTCGCAATATAATTGATTAAAAGGGGAAAACAGAAAAACAGGACTATATTCGAAAAGGTAAGAGCAGTACAGGAAAAACTCAGTGTGTGGTTTTAATGTCCTTGCAAACAAAGGAATACAATAGATGATCCACAAGACCGTTATATCAAGGATAAAAAGTATATTGCAATATATTACCTTTTCAAATATAGTCCTGTTTTTCTGTTTTCCCCCTTTTTCCTTTTAATCAATTCCAATCCCACTCACTCCTATAAGGAGGCACGCAAAAATATTCCTGTGGCAGCCAAAAAGGATGGATGGATTGATTGATCAAAGGGAATTCAGGTTTGTCTTACCAGAATTACCAGGGATGGTGACATTTTACAGTCTGCCCAAGATCCATAAGAGACAGAAAGAAAATGCACAGCGCCACATAGTGAAGGTAAAGCCGAGGTGATAAAACATCTAGGTAGAGACAGTTACATGCTCACCTATAACGGTTGCACTCAAAAACAGGCACAACTCTGATGTAAATCAAAAAGATGGTAAGTAAAAGATGTGCTGCTGCCAAGATCCAAACCGGTCGACTAGGAGGTCACTGCAACAAATAGGGCAATAAAGAGGAAAAAAATGGACCATACACGGCGCTGCTACAATAATCGAAGGAGTACGGAGACTAAGCAAAGTAAAAATGAAGTGATTAATTTAATAAAGATAATAATAATACAGGCAACGCGTTTCGACGCTGGACAAGCGTCTTCCTCATAGCAGTTCCGGTCATCAAGGATCACAATGTACAAGGATATGTATGCCTGGCTTTCCATAACTACTACATTCCCTCCTTTATCAGACTATTTAACAATAATAGATTCATCGCTTTCCAAAAGCCGAAAGTTCTCCAGGGGTGACATTGGCAAGATCACCTCTATGGCAAATACAGGACAATTGGTCAATAACAACCCTCAGGAACACATCTATTGGTGTATTATCGCTCATAGGGGGAATTCTTATTAGAAGGGAAGGCAAAATCAGTAAATGGGCCGTCCCCTACTGGTCTCCCACCCTCATTGAGCAAATCACCCATAGTTCTGAGTAGGGGCATATCATCCTCATCTAGACCCGGTTCCAGGCATCTACGTTTGTCAGTGATTTTGAAGATTTTTTTCCATTTAAGTTTACCTTCAAATAACTAAGTCTTTAACCCATGTAAATAAATCAAAAGTATGAGTCGGAACAAAAGATAATTATTTCTTAAGCAAACTTATTTCTCCTTCAGATAAAGCACTTTGGGACAGGTTTATCACCTGCACATCATCAACAGGGGCCGCAACTAGTTGGACGCTTTTGGTTCCCATAGTTACCTGACGCTTTGAGTCTATTGGTTGACCCAAGGGGGCGGAGTTTAGGACTAGCCCACAGCAATGGACAAGCGTCACATCTATCTGGCGCTGTCTGATTGGGTAGTGAAAAGGGCTCGTTCTGCCCTGGGTGGGAGGGGCTAAAACTATATAATAGCCGGCGTCTAACGGTGGCCATTGCGGTCAGACACCAGTGCCGTCACTGATATCTGCACAACAGGGGGGCTTGATAGAAACACTGAACTGTGTCTCAGCTGCCCCTGTTGTGAATGAATTTAAACACCAGAGTGAGAGGGATGTAGAAACGCGCTAGGTGTTCTACTAATGTTCTAATTTGTTTGACTCTTGACTACTATTCCAGGCAGGGATTAATTACATTTGTTTTGACTAGGGAAGTTGTTAATCTGTAACAGAAGGGTGTGCAGTGCTACAGCAGATTGCCCTCTGTTGCTGCTTTATCGTGGTCGCTCTCTGCATGGTAGCTGGTTAGTAGATACTTTGACTAGTTTAGCCCAGGTTTTAAGAAGTTGATTTAATAAAATATTTTTAAGCGTTCTTATTCAGGCGGATTTGTCATTAACAACAACTTGAATATACTTAACCAGATGTTTAATTTTAAACATAAAACTAAATGTTTTACTAATTTGCTAGTTAAATCGCATTTGGAAGATAACGTATTAATGGCAAAGACAACGCCGTTATCAGTAAACAACAAAATCCTTTTATTCCTAAAACCCCAAATGACTAATCGATACAATAACTCCAATAAAACAATATTCTGAATCACTTTATTATCAATCCAAGAACTAGGCCATATATTATGAGCCCTAGAAGATTTAAGACCCCTTGTAGAAAAATATACAGTGAAGGAAATAAGTATTTGATCCCTTGCTGATTTTGTAAGTTTGCCCACTGTCAAAGACATGAACAGTCTAGAATTTTTAGGCTAGGTTAATTTTACCAGTGAGAGATAGATTATATCAAAAAAACAAAAAACAGAAAATCACATAGTCAAAATTATATATATTTATTTGCATTGTGCACAGAGAAATAAGTATTTGATCCCCTACCAACCATTAAGAGTTCAGCCTCCTCCAGACCAGTTACACGCTCCAAATCAACTTGGTGCCTGCATTAAAGACAGCTGTCTTACATGGTCACCTGTATAAAAGACTCCTGTCCACAGACTCAATTAATCAGTCTGACTCTAACCTCTACAACATGGGCAAGACCAAAGAGCTTTCTAAGGATTACAGGGACAAGATCATAGACCTGCACAAGGCTGGAATGGGCTACAAAACCATAAGTAAGACGCTGGGTGAGGAGTACAACCATTCCGTCCATTGATGAGATTCATACTATGCTTAATGTTACGTGTGCTTATGAAAAAATGATAGCATATAAAACTCACAGATTCACAAGATTTACAGAGGAATGGAGGGGATGGTTGCTCCTTCCTCAGAACTGTATACTTCCGTGATGCTTAGGGGTTGCCTGGGAAGTTATAGGCCCAAGAGTTAAATATGTATGTAATCCATATTAAGCATAAATTTTTGATGCAGTGGTCTGTTTGATAAACTTTATGTGATGATGAGTATGTTATTCTTGTCCTTGCAATGCATAATTTGTACTGAAAATTTTTTCAATAAAAAACATTGTTTATTAAAACCTGGGCTAAACTAGCCAAAATATCTGATAACAGGCTACCATGCAGAGAGCGACCAGGATAGAGCAGCAACAGAGGGCAATCTGCTGTAGCACTGCACACCCTTCTGTTACAAACTAACAACTTCCCTATCAAGAGTCAAAACAAATGTAATTGATCCCTGCCTGGGATAGTATTCAAGAGTCAAACAAATTAGAACATTAGTAGAACACCTAACGCGTTTCTACATCCCTCTATCACTTGGATGTTTCATCAGAGGTATAAATTCATTCACAACAGGGACAGCGGAGACATAGTTCAGTGTTTCAATCAAGCCCCCCTGTTGTGCAGATATCAGTGATGGCACTAGAGTCTGACCGCGATGCGTGGCCTTAGACGCCGGCTATTTATAGTTTTAGCCCCTCCCACCCAGGGCAGAACGAGCCCTTTTCACTGCCCAGACAGCGCCACATCGACGTAACGCTTGTACATTGCTGCGGGCTAGTCCTAAACTCCGCCCCCTTGGTTCAACCAATAGACGCAAAGTGTCAGGTAACTATGGGAACCAAAAGAGGCCAACTAGTAGCGGCGCACTACAAGACACAAGTATCGACTTTAGATTAAAGACAAAGAAAACCAGTTGAATCTCTCAAAAACAAAGAGAACTGGGACATAAAAGACAATTTATCTTTTTCCTTTCAAATTAGAGAGATATATTCGGAACGATCACCCGGAAAGTACAACAGTAATGGAAATTTCCTCTATTGACTACCCTTATCCACCGCAATAGTTAACAAAAAGAGTGACTATCCTACAATATAGATAAGAGAAACATAGAACTGATGAATAAATATTAGACTAAAATAGCCCAATGTGCGATTGGGGAAACTCTCTGGGCAAGTAGGAGCTAAGTTAACTGCCAGGTAGAGTCACTTTTGACCCTAATTAACACCCAGATAATAGAGCCATTGAAGAAAACAAGTGAAGGAAATATTGTCATTGAGTCCAACGGGCTTAACCGTGCCCATGGCAAATATCCAGCATGCCTCCCTCTGCAAAATGCGTTTGTCCTAATTCCCACCACGCAATGGGGGACGGACCCTCTCAATCCCCAAAAAGCTCAGATGATTTGAATTGCCCTAAAGCTTATCCCAGATATGATGGGAAATTGGTGTCTCTGCTTGTTTTGCCACATCATTAACATGGTCCCTGACACGTCTGCGGAATTCCTTAATGGTCTTACCCACATATTGGATACCGCAGCAACACGTCATCAGATAAATGACCCCTTTGGTCTTACAGTTCACAAAGTCATAATTTCTATACACATGTCCTGTGGTTGTGTTAGAAAATGTCCTGCCTACCGTTATGAGTTCACAGGCTTTACATGAGCTACAGCGATAGGTCCCTATTGGGGTCCTTGGTAACCATATTTGATTAATAACTGGTTGCATGTGACTGTGCACTAATTTGATTCTCTCATCTTGGACCTACGAGGTAAAGAATTTACATTTTTTTAACAAACTCAGCATATTCAAATCTAGAACCCTTCCAGAGTACCAGCACGTCATCAATAAATCTTACCCACAGTAAGATATTGGAGGCGTATTGTTCCATAGAATCCTGAAACACAACCTCCTTTTTCCCACCAGCCCAGGTAGAGATTAGAAAAAGTGGGAGCACATGGGCTGCCCATAGCCGCTCCCCTGAGCTGTTGGAAATGTATTTTGTTAAACACAAAGGAGTTGTGTTCAAGTATGAATCTAAGAAGTCTCATAACAAATACATTATAATTGAAATACTGAGTTCCCCTCGAGTTAAGGAAATATTCCACCGCTTCACAGTCCCTAGTGTGAGGTATAGAGCTATACAGGGCCTCATCGTCTGGCCAGGAGAAGGTCTCCATCAAGTTGTATATCCTCTATCCGCTTGTGTCCCTCACATAAGATGGAAGTGTAACCACAAACGGACGGAGGACACAATCCACATACAGACTAGCATTCTGAGCGATACTGTCAATTCCAGGCACTATGGGACGACCCTTCAATGGAGCAGGGCCCTTATGGATCTTGGGCAATAAACAGGAAAAAATAGACCATACACGGCGCTGCTACAATAAAGATCGAAGGCGTGCGGAGACTAAGCAAAGTAAAAAGGAAGTGATTAATTTACTAAAGATAATAATAATACCGGCAACGCGTTTCGACGCTGGACAAGCGTCTTCCTTAGGCCTTACAATACACAAACCGGTTTGCTCATTAAATACATTAGGATATTTGAAAAAAGCTGCCAATGTATAGGAGGTCAAAGTGCAGGCGTGACATCATAGTCAGTAAAAAAACACAATGTACAATTAACCCCTTAGTGACCAGCCCATTTTAGGCCTTAATGACCAAGCTATTTTATTCGTTTTTCTATAGTCGCATTCAAAGAGCTATAACGTTTTTATTTTTTCGTCTACATAGCTGTATGAGGACTTGTTTTTTGCGGGATTAGTTGTGCTTTTTAATAGCACCATTTTTGGGTACATATAATTTTTATATTAACTTTTATTAACCTTTTTGGGGGGGATTGTAACAAAAACCTGAAATTCCGCCATTGTTCTATGCGTTTTTAAATTGACGCCGTTCACTGTGCGACGTAATTAACATGTTACCTTTATTCTATAGGTCGGTACGATTACGGCGATACCACATATGTAGAGGTTTTTTTATGTTTTACGACTTTTGCACAATAAAAACACTTTTGAACTAAAATTATTTGTTTTTGCATCATCGCTTTGCAAGAGCCGTAATTTTTTTATTTTTCCATCAATGTAGTGATTTTTTGGGCTTGTTTTCTGCGGGACAAGATGTAGTTTTGAATGGTACTGTTTTGGGGTGCATGGGACTTATTGATTCATCTTTATTATGACTTTTTTGGGGGGCAATGGAAAAAAATTGCCAATTTCGCCATGGTTTTTTGCGTTTTTTTTTACGGTGTTCACCTTGCGGTTTAAATGACATATTAACTTTATTAATGGAGTCATTATGGTCGCGGCGATACCACATATGTGTACTTTTTTTTTTTTTTTTTTTTACACTTTTACTAAATAAAACCACTTTTTATGGAAAAAAAGGATTTTATTTATTTTTTTACTGTACTTTTTATTAATAATCTTTATTTCACTTTGATGACTTATTTTATTAGTCCCACTAGGGGACTTTACTGTGCGATGTTCCGATCGCTGCTATAATGCTTTGGTATACTTGGTATACCAGAGCATTATTGCCTGTCAGTGTAAATCTGACAGGCAATCTGTTAGGACGTGCCTCCGGCGCGTCCTAACAGGCATATGTCCAGGGCAGACCTGGGGGCTTTTATCAAGCCCCCGGCTGCCATGACACCCCATCGGAGACCCATGATTGCATTCGCGGGCCGCCGATGGGTGACAGAGGGAGCGCACTCCCTTTGTAAACAAAGTTAAATGTGGTCGCTATTGACGGCGGCATTTAACGGGTTAACGGGTTAAACGGCCGCGATCGAAGTAAACTAAGTAATCGCGGGCGTTGGAGCAGGAGCTCAGCTGTCATCAGACAGCAGAGCCCCGGCTCCTGCCTGCACGGGAGACTTGTGCAGGACTTAGACTAGGCTGACGTGAAAAGGCGTCAGCCTAGCCTAAAGCCCATTAGTGACTCACGTGAAAAGGCGTATTGGTGGTCACTAAGGGGTTAATTCAACCATTACAATGAGGAGATAAAACATCGGCATAACAATGTATGAATGAATAAAACTTTCGCAATATAATTGATTAAAAGGAAAAAAAAGGTGAAAACAGAAAAACAGGACTATATTCGAAAAGGTAAGAGCAGTACAGGAAAAACTCTGTGTGTGGTTTTAATGTCCTTGCAAACAAAGGAATACAATAGATGATCCACAAGACCGTTATATCAAGGATAAAAAGTATATTGCAATATATTACCTTTTCAAATATAGTCCTGTTTTTCTGTTTTCCCCCTTTTTCCTTTTAATCAATTCCAATCCCACTCACTCCTATAAGGAGGCACGCAAAAATATTCCTGTGGCAGCCAAAAAGGATGGATTGATTGATCAAAGGGAATTCAGGTTTGTCTTACCAGAATTACCAGGGATAGTGACATTTTACAGTCTGCCCAAGATCCATAAGAGACAGAAAGAAAATGCACAGCGCCACATAGTGAAGGTAAAGCCGAGGTGATAAAACATCTAGGTAGAGACAGTTACATGCTCACCTATAACGGTTGCACTCAAAAACAGGCACAACTCTGATGTAAATCAAAAAGATGGTAAGTAAAAGATGTGCTGCTGTCAAGATCCAAACCGGTCGACTAGGAGGTCACTGCAACAAATAGGGCAATAAAGAGGAAAAAAATGGACCATACACGGCGCTGCTACAATAATCGAAAGAGTAAGGAGACTAAGCAAAGTAAAAATGAAGTGATTAATTTAATAAAGATAATAATAATACAGGCAACGCGTTTCGACGCTGGACAAGCGTCTTCCTCATAGCAGTTCCGGTCATCAAGGATCACAATGTACAAGGATATGTATGCCTGGCTATCCATAACTACTACATTCCCTCCTTTATCAGACTATTTAACAATAATAGATTCATCGCTTTCCAAAAGCCGAAAGTTCTCCAGGGGTGACATTGGCAAGATCACCTCTATGGCAAATACAGGACAATTGGTCAATAACAACCCTCAGGAACACATCTATTGGTGTATTATCGCTCATAGGGGGAATTTTTATTAGAAGGGAAGGCAAAATCAGTAAATGGGCCGTCCCCTACTGGTCTCCCACCCTCATTGAGCAAATCATCCATAGTTCTGAGTAGGGGCATATCATCCTCATCTAGACCCGGTTCCAGGCATCTACGTTTGTCAGTGATTTTGAAGTATTTTTTCCATTTAAGTTTACCTTCAAATAACTAAGTCTTTAACCCATGTAAATAAATCAAAAGTATGGGTCAGAACAAAAGATAATTATTTCTTAAGCAAACTTATTTCTCCTTCAGATAAAGCACTTTGGGACAGGTTTATCACCTGCACATCATCAACAGGGGCCGCAACTAGTTGGACGCTTTTGGACGCTTTTGGGGTCCCATAGTTACCTGACGCTTTGAGTCTATTGGTTGACCCAAGGTGGCGGAGTTTAGGACTAGCCCACAGCAATGGACAAGCGTCACATCTATCTGGCGCTGTCTGATTGGGTAGTGAAAAGGGCTCATTCTGCCCTGGGTGGGAGGGGCTAAAACTATATAATAGCCGGCGTCTAACGGTGGCCATTGCGGTCAGACACCAGTGCCGTCACTGATATCTGCACAACAGGGGGGCTTGATAGAAACACTGAACTGTGTTTCAGCTGCCCCTGTTGTGAATGAATTTAAACACTTCATTTTTACTTTGCTTAGTCTCCGCACGCCTTCGATCTTTATTGTAGCAGCGCCGTGTATGGTCTATTTTTTCCTGTATATTGCCCAAGATCCATAAGGGCCCTGCTCCATTGAAGGGTCGTCCCATAGTGCCTGGAATTGACAGTATCGCTCAGAATGCTAGTCTGTATGTGGATTGTGTCCTCCGTCCGTTTGTGGTTACACTTCCATCTTATGTGAGGGACACAAGCGGATAGAGGATATACAACTTGATGCAGACGTTCTCCTGGCCAGACGATGAGGCCCTGTATAGCTCTATACCTCACACTAGGGACTGTGAAGCGGTGGAATATTTCCTTAACTCGAGGGGAACTCAGTATTTCAATTATAATGTATTTGTTTTGAGACTTCTTAGATTCATACTTGAACACAACTCCTTTGTGTTTAACAAAATACATTTCCAACAGCTCAGGGGAGCGGCTATGGGCAGCCCATGTGCTCCCACTTTTGCTAATCTCTACCTGGGCTGGTGGGAAAAAGGAGGTTGTGTTTCAGGATTCTATGGAACAATACGCTTCCAATATCTTACTGTGGGTAAGATTTATTGATGACGTGCTGGTACTCTGGAAGGGTTCTAGATTTGAATATGCTGAGTTTGTTAAAAAAATTTAAATCCTTTACCTCGGAGGTCCAAGATGAGAGAATCAAATTAGTGCACAGTCACATGCAACCAGTTATTAATCAAACATGGTTACCAAGGACCCCGACAGGGACCTATCGCTGTGGCTCATGTAAAGCCTGTGAACTCATAACGGTAGGCAGGACATTTTCTAACACAACCACAGGACGTGTGTATAGAAATTATGACTTTGTGAACTGTAAGACCAAAGGGGTCATATATCTGATGACGTGTTGCTGCGGTATCCTATATGTGGGTAAGACCATTAAGGAATTCCGCAGACGTGTCAGGGACCATGTTAATGATGTGGCAAAACAAGCAGAGACACCAATTTCCCATCATATCTGGGATAAGCTTTAGGGCAATTCAAATCATCTGAGCTTTTTGGGGATTGAGAGGGTCCGTCCCCCATTGCGTGGTGGGAATTAGGACAAACACATTTTGCAGAGGGAGGCACGTTGGATATTTGCCATGGGCACGGTTAAGCCCGTTGGACTCAATGACAATATTTCCTTCACTTGTTTTCTTCAATGGCTCTATTATCTGGGTGTTAATTAGGGTCAAAAGTGACTCTACCTGGCAGTTAACTTAGCTCCTACTTGCCCAGAGAGTTTCCCCAATCGTACATTGGGCTATTTTAGTCTAATATTTATTCATCAGTTCTATGTTTCTCTTATCTATATTGTAGGATAGTCACTCTTTTTGTTAACTATTGCGGTGGATAAGGGTAGTCAATAGAGGACCTCTCCATTACTGTTGTACTTTCCGGGTGATCGTTCCGAATATATCTCTCTAATTTGAAAGGAAAAAGATAAATTGTCTTTTATGTCCCAGTTCTCTTTGTTTTTGAGAGATTCAACTGGTTTTCTTTGTCTTTAATCTAAAGTCGATACTTGTGTCTTGTAGTGCGTCGCTACTAGTTGGCCTCTTTTGGTTCCCATAGTTACCTGACACTTTACGTCTATTGGTTGAACCAAGGGGGCGGAGTTTAGGACTAGCCCGCAGCAATGTACAAGCATCACGTTGATGTGGCGCTGTCTGGGCAGTGAAAAGGGCTCGTTCTGCCCTGGGTGGGAGGGGCTAAAACTATAAATAGCCGGCGTCTAAGGCCACGCATCACGGTCAGACTCTAGTGCCATCACTGATATCTGCACAACAGGGGGGCTTGATTGAAACACTGAACTATGTCTCCGCTGTCCCTGTTGTGAATGAATTTATACCTCTGATGAAACATCCAAGTGATAGAGGGATGTAGAAATGCGTTAGGTGTTCTACTAATGTTCTAATTTGTTTGACTCTTGAATACTATCCCAGGCAGGGATCAATTACATTTGTTTTGACTCTCGATAGGGAAGTTGTTAGTTTGTAACAGAAGGGTGTGCAGTGCTACAGCAGATTGCCCTCTGTTGCTGCTCTATCCTGGTCGCTCTCTGCATGGTAGCCTGTTATCAGATATTTTGGCTAGTTTAGCCCAGGTTTTAATCAACAATGTTTTTTATTGAAAAATTTTTTAGTACAAATTATGCATTGCAAGGACAAGAATAACATACTCATCATCACATAAAGTTTATCAAACAGACCACTGCATCAAAAATGTATGCTTAAGATGGATTACATACATATTTAACTCTTGGGCCTATAACTTCCCAGGCAACCCCTAAGCATCACGGAAGTATACAGTTCTGAGGAAGGAGCAACCATCCCCTCCATTCCTCTGTAAATCTTGTGAATCTGTGAGTTTTATATGCTATCATTTTTTCATAAGCACACGTAACATTCAGCATAGTATGAATCTCATCAATGGACGGAATGGTTGTACTCTTCCAGTATCTGGTTATTGCTAATTTGGTAGCTAATAAAAAATTAGCAACCAGCACCCTAAACTCCCTCGGTATCTCATCAAGGCCCAGTAAAAGGAGTGCCAGAGACGGTGATGTAGGCATATTAGTTTTACATAGTCGGGAAATAGATCTGAATATCGAGGACCACAAGGACTGAAGATAAGGACATGACCACAATATATGAAGCAGTGTGCCCCTATGTCCACACCCTCTCCAACATAGATTGGAAGAACTAGGATATATATGGCTCAACCTATCAGGCGTATAATACCAACGCAATACCGTCTTGATAGCAGACTCGTAATGCGAGACGCATGTAAAGGTGGTAGTGATGAATTTCAAAGAGAATTTCCACTGGGATGTGTCAAAGACCTGTTTCAATTCCTTTTCCCAGGCCAGGAATGGAGATGTTTTAAGAAATAAGGACTTTGAACCCATGAGCGAGTATATAGGTCTAAGGCGGACTGAAGTACTTGATGGGGCTGACCATAGTTGAAACACCTCCTCGTTTGCTGTTAATTGAGTATAGTCTCCCGTAGATAAGAGGTGTCTTATTCTCAAGTACTTATAGAAATCTTTATGGGAGATGCCATATTTATGTGTTATATCGGAATATGGAGCTAATTGAGCCTCTTCCATCATATCATTGAGGTATACAATGGCTCTTTCTTTCCAGGATCTCAGATCCATATCGCTTAAGGCTATGCAGAAAATCTCGATAGGTGTTACCTTCTGAATTGAAAACTTTGTATTCGAACTACGTGAATGAAGCTGTTTCCAATAATACAAGGAAGTATGTAAAAAGTAAGGAAGAGAGGTAGGTAAGACTATGGGCATTAGTGAAGCCAATAGTAAAGCCCTCAAGTTATGGCTAGGTGCCCAAAAAGTCTCAATATGTATCCAATGTTGTGAGACATCACCAGTCCACCAGTTTCTTAAGAGCGAGACTTGAGTTGCACAAAAATAATCTTGAATATTGGGTAGGCTCAGACCTCCACATTTTTTTATCTCTACTTAATATCGAGGTAGCGATTCTGGGTCTTCCCGGCTTTCAAATAAATGCATTCAACAGTTTCTGTACCTTATTGAAGAAGGAACTCGGTAGTTTAATAGGGACCGTTCTAAATATATACAACATTTTTGGTAGAATTAGCATTTTAAAGGCCGCTATGCGACCCACCCAGGACATTTCGGATTTATTGTACAACAACATATCTTGCTCAATGGTTTTTAACAGTGGGATATAATTATATTTATATAACGCTGGTATAGAGTTAGTAACTGCTATGCCTAGATAGGTAACATGGTGTGATTGCCAATCCATGGGAAACTTAGATTTAAAGAGGCTCTGTCACCAGATATTGCAACCCCTATCTGCTATTGCAGCAGATAGGCGCTGCAATGTAGATAAGAGTAACGTTTTTATTTTTAAAAAACGAGCATTTTTGGCCAAGTTATGACCATTTTTGTAGTTATGCAAATGAGGCTTGCAAAAGTCCAAGTGGGTGTGTTTAAAAGTAAAAGTCCAAGTGGGCGTGTATTATGTGCGTACATCGGGGCGTTTTTAATACTTTTACTAACTGGGCGCTCTGATGAGAAGTATCATCCACTTCTCTTCAGAACGCCCAGCTTCTGGCAGTGCAGATCTGTGACGTCACTCACAGGTCCTGCATCATGTCGGCACCAGAGGCTACAGTTGATTCTGCAGCAGCATCAGCGTTTGCAGGTAAGTAGCTACATCGACTTACCTGCAAAAGCCGATGCTGCTGCAGAATCAACTGTAGCCTCTGGTGCCGATGTGTCCTCGCTTGTCTGACACGATGCAGGACCTGTGAGTGACGTCACAGCGTGATCTGGCAGAAGCTGGGCGTTCTGAAGAGAAGTGGATGATACTTCTCATCAGAGCGCCCAGCTAGTAAAAGTATTAAAAACGCCCCGATGTACGCACATAATACACGCCCACTTGGACTTTTACTTTTAAACACACCCACTTGGACTTTTGCAAGCCTCATTTGCATAACTACAAAAATGGTCATAACTTGGCCAAAAATGCTCGTTTTTTAAAAATAAAAACGTTACTGTAATCTACATTGCAGCGCCTATCTGCTGCAATAGCAGATAGGGGTTGCAAAATCTGGTGACAGAGCCTCTTTAAGTGTTTGAAGAGTATCTAGAGGAATGTTAAATGGTAAAATTTGAGATTTATTCTCATTAACTTTGTAAAGAGATAGCGTCCCAAATTCTTTTATAATGTTTAGTGCTGTCTCTAAAGACTTCTCCGGGTGTTCCAATGTCAGCATGATGTCATCTGCGAAGAACAAAATGCGATATTGTCTATTTCCTATGCGAACCCCAGTGATATCCTTGTTCAATCTAATCGCTTGAGCTAGCGGTTCTATTGATAGTATGAATATCAAGGGGGAAAGTGGACACCCCTGTCTAGTCCCATTAGAAATGTCAAGGGGGGGCGTGGCCAGCTACTGATGTGAGAGGACGTGTGTGGCGATAGCTCCGGGCCGGCATCCTGCATTATATCCTCCTGACGGTACTGTAATCCGTGAAAGTTGCCAAAATTCCTTACCAGCTACGTCGGAAGGGAAGGACATCTTCCAAAAAAAAGATGAGCCCGCCTAAAGCGATGGACGCGGCGGAAAAACTGAAATCCTATGCCCGCGTGGTGATCCAAGATGGCGCTGGCGGGTGCTCTGCTGGGCAGGCCGCGGCAATGGCAGGGACATCCACATCAGCTCCCCCGGAACAGGATGCGGGACTCACGTTGCAGGAGGCATCGGATAAGCTGCTGACAGCCATCCTTGAGACACGTACGACACTCACGGCCAAGATAGATGAGGTGAGAGTGGACGTGGGCCTATTGAGGCAAGACCTGCAGAATGTGCGGGAAAGAGTGACGGAGACGGAGGGCAGGATTTCGGCCTTGGAAGATCTCACTGCTAATATGCCTGCGGCTATACAAGACCTGCACCGTAAAGTGGATTTGTGGCGCCAGAAAGCCGACGATCTGGAAAATAGATCGCGCCGTAATAATCTCCGCATTGTGGGGCTGCCGGAGAGGGCAGAGGGGCAGAGATCGGGAGAGTTTGTGGAGAAATGGCTGAAGGAGACCTTCCCAGATGCGCCATTCTCGTTGGCGTATGCGGTAGAAAGGGCGCACAGGGTTCCAGCACGATTACCACCTCCGGGTGCTCCCCCAAGACCTCTGCTTGCTCGGATGCTGAACTGCAAAGATCGGGATACGGTTCTGCTGGAAGCTCGGAAGGCCGGAGGGATTCGATTTGGAAATTCTTCTGTGTCCATATATCCGGATTTTTCTCCTGATTTGCAGAGACAGAGGGCGTCTTATGTCCCTATCAAGCGCCGACTACGGGACCTGCAGATTCCTTATTCGATGGCATATCCGGCTAGATTGCGGGTTGTGGATGGAGACAGAGCCATATTCTTTACGAATCCAACTTAGGCGGAAGAATGGATTACGAGAAAGCATAGGCAATCTCCCCGAAGATGAGAGCTGTGGCTATGCAAGATGGAAGTTATATTTGACATATGGAACTCATGGATACCCCATATTGCTTATAGTACGGACGTTCCAGCTAAAAGTATCCTTCTAAGATAATGATGTGATGATGTACCGTATTGTCTGCAACTTGTTATGGGGGGCATGAGGCCCATGTTATAAGGTGGGCAGTTTAAGCCCCATAGTAACATCCTTATATGTTCTAAATTGAAGGTATGGGGGACCGATATTATACGTCAGGTATTAAAATGTCTTTATAAGTGCCTGGGGATGCTGGCTCGGGGGTGTGCTACACTTATACAGATAGTGTATTTACAGCAGAAGCACGCTAGCCGTAGAAACTACCCCCTAGAGTATAGGCTACAAAGGTTAGCTCCTGTTGAGCAATGTTTGTTTTTGAAGTTGTTATGAAGGATATTGAGTCAATTCACATTACAGCAGAACACGGCTTAGATATTGCATACCTACGAGTCATGGAGGGCAATGCATACGGGACTGGGATAATTGTTACTCAGGGGATGGGGGATAGGCTTCAGGGCAGTGGTGCTCCAATGTGTGTTAACAGTATGAAATGGCAGGATTACGGTTAATGTCCTGGAATGTCCGGGGAATGGGGTCTCCTGAAAAGAGGCATATGATATTTGCTACTGTGCGGGGACAGCGTCCACATATAACGTGTCTACAAGAAACACACATGACACCGGACACTGTGTCGAATCTGAATAAGCCCTGGGTACAGTGGGTGGGACACGCTTCGCACACTTCGTACTCCAGAGGGGTGGCCATCTTAGTACACGCAGAGCTTCGTTGGAAATTGCTACAATCCAATGTAGACCCGGAGGGGAGGTACATTTTTTTACACGCGGTTCTAGATGATTGCCCATATGTGATCATGGGGGTGTATAATCCTCCACCAGCCTCATTGGCAGTAATTCAGGAAGCCGTCCGATTTGTGGCAGCACACCCGGGGGTTCGAGTGATCATGATGGGGGATCTCAACTTGGTTATGGACCCAGGTATGGATAGACTGCCGGGGAATGGGAGTAGAGGCCCTGGTAGTCCCACTCAGTTGAGCATGTTGGTAAAGGAAATGGGATGGATAGACTTGTGGAGGGTAACACATGAAGGGATCAGAGAATTTACATGTCACACCTTGCAGTACAACGCGTTGTCCAGAATTGATTATATATTTGGATCACATGCGGTTTTCCAGGAGATAGAATCAGTGGATCATTTACCGAGGGGGATCTCGGATCATAGCCCGATATTATTGACATTAAAAAGGCCACAGGTAGGCAGAAGGGGGATGGGTAAAATACATCCGTTTTGGCTTCAGCTCATCCAACAGAATGATCGCATACCGGATCAGTTATCAATATTTATAGAAGCGCATGCTCAGATGGAAAATCGGTCACTGGTGTGGGATACCCTCAAGGCCTATTTAAGGGGATGTCTCCGATCCTCCATATCCTATGTAAAACGAGCATCCACCATGCAGGAGGAGGACATAGCATATCAATGTTCACAGGCGGAAGGGGCATTTGTTCAGGATCCCACACTAGCTAACCGGAATGCATGGCTGGATTTGGGTAGACAGTATTTGCAGATCCTGAGGGATAAGACATCGCGTAGCTTATTCTTTAGCAAACAATCCCATTTTGAACTGGGCAACCAATCGGGTAAAATTCTGGCACAAATGGTACGGAACAGCTCTAGATCCCCCCCGGTGATGGGCATAGCGGGGCCTGGAGATGAGATCTACACCTCCCCGGGAGAGATTCTCGAGCAATTTACACAGTTTTATGATCAGCTGTATGCATCAAAAGTTGATTATAGGATGGAGGAGATGGAGAGCTACTTGGATGGAATATCGTTTCCTTCATTGACAGCGGAGGGGGTGGCATCGCTTGAGGCTCCATTTACGTTAGATGAGATTTTGGAGGGAATGGCTTCGTTGGCCAAGGGGAAGGCTTCAGGGCCGGATGGTATTCCTCTGGAGGTATATTTACAATATGGAGAGCTGCTGGCCCCCCAATTGCTGGCCCTGTTTGAACACAGCTATCGGAATTCCGCTCTTCCGGAATCCATGTGTGACGCCACCATAATTGTGTTGCTGAAGCCAGACAAAAAACCAGAAGAATGTGGTTCATATAGACCGATCTCATTGCTGACAGTGGATTACAAAATCTTGACTAAGATGTTAGCTAGCAGGCTCTGCAGAGTGATAAAAGAGATCATCCATTCAGACCAGTGCGGCTTTATACCTGGCAAGTCCACCTCAGAAAATATTAGGCGGGTACAGGTGGTGACACAGATTGGATGGGAGGAGCAGCAGGACTGGGCGGTGGCATCTCTGGACGCGGCAAAGGCATTTGACTCGGTAGAATGGCCTTATCTGCTGGCAGTGCTGCGAAGATTTGGGTTTGGGGAGAGATTTATCAATTGGGTTTCCTTGTTATATAAATCTCCACGAGCGCAGGTGTTGGTGAATGGGGCCCTGTCCCCTTCCTTTGGCCTCCATAGGGGCACGAGGCAGGGGTGCCCACTTTCGCCACTTCTCTTCGCTTTAGCTATTGAACCACTGGCTCTTAACATCAGGAAGGATCCTGCATATATGGGAATTAGAATAGGAGACAGAGAGGATCGGATAGGATTATATGCGGACGATATGGCGTTGTTTATGGCGAACCCCAATGCCACCCTCCCCAGGGCTATTTCCCTCATTAACGATTTTGGAAGATACTCAGGGTTACTAATTAATTGGTCTAAATCGTATCTGATGCCGTTGAGACAGGATAATTGTGGATGGGGCACCCAATTTAGCGGACTGCCGGTAAGATCAGAGTTCAAGTACCTGGGGATTAATATTGCTAGAGATAGCACTAGATCGTATGGGTTAAATGTAGCGCCCTTGGTCGCGTATCTAAGGGACAAAATACAAGTGTGGAAAGGCCTGCCTTTGTCAGTAGCAGGACGTGTCAATCTATTAAAAATGATAGTAATGCCAAAGTTCTTGTATGTGTTGGAGCACATGGATGTGTTGGTGCCTAAAAGGTTCTTTAAAATAATAAACTCGTTGTTTGCGCCGTTTGTGTGGGGGGGGGGGGAGATCTAAACTCAAGCTGTCGATTCTACAAAGACCTAAAGATGAGGCTGGGGCTGCGTTACCGGATGTTTTTCTATATTACTTGGCGGGGCAGCTAAGGTACTTGATCTCTTGGGTCTCCCCCCCCCTAAAGACTAATGCTGAGAATCATCTAGCCCGAGTACTGGGCTTAAAAACTCTATGGCCGATACTGGAGCCGCATGATTTTAGACACCGCTCCCTGTTACCCTTACATAAGCTGGCGAGACGAGTCTGGCAACAGGCTAAAGATTTACTGGGATGTGTGGGGGTGGTGGCGGAGAGCCCGTTGTGGGATAACCCGAGCTTTTCTCATCTGCATGGGTTGGTGGGGAAACGTTACTGGTCATCTAGAGAGGTAGTTGCTGTATCACAACTGCTAACGGAAGAAGGGTCGGTAATGACGGTGAGTGAGATTCGGGCAGCATTCAATATACCGCCAGGGGATGAATTATATTGCATACAGCTTCATCATGCTCTAGTAGCACAATTCCCATTGAACTCCGTGACATACTCTAGCTGTGACTTGGTGGTGAGGCTGAGCACGCCGTTTACAAGGGGTGCTATTTCCCAAATTTATTCTTATCTAATGGAGGCTAAAATGCAAATGGAGCCCCTGGGGGTGGAGGATGGGTGGCGTGCATTAATTCCACAACTCACAGCAAAGGACTGGAGGGAGGCGCAGGGCTCCCATCTGCTGGTTTCACCAGCTGCAAATAATAAACTTGTGCAACTGTTCATCATCCACCAATGTTATTTAACGCCCGTAAAGTTACATCGTATGGGAAGAATGGCGTCCTCACAATGTCATAGGTGTGGAGAGATGAGGGCAGACTTTATACACCTAATGTGGGGTTGTCATCGGATTCTTCGTTTTTGGGAGGAGGTGGTTGCATTATTAACGGCAGTGATGGGGAGGACGATAACTTGCAGGCCGGAGGTGTGTTTACTGGGACTGCTAAATGAGGAGCAATGGTCAGTATATGAGAAGATCTTTCTCAGAGAAACACTGTTTATGGCAAGAAAGGCGGTGGCCATGAGATGGATGGCAGATAGGACCCCGACAGTAGCGCAATGGCGCAAAATGGTCAATGACATGCTTCCATTTGAGAAAATAGTGTATAAACACCGGGGAAAGCCAGCTAAATTTGATCTGATCTGGGATGGGTGGTGCTCATCGAGTCTCACTCATTGTACAGTCCAAGGGCTGACAGCTGCTCTGGCGCAAGCTGGGGGTGGGAGAGGGTAAAAGACTAGGGAGGATGACACGTCCAGGTGCTTCAGGGTATGATGTACAAGAGGATTGGGGCGGGGTGATAGAATATTGAAATGTGGGAGTATACCTATTCTCATGATGTAATGTAATAAAAGTCGGGGTGGATTGAATTGAGAATCCTGTATTATGTGTGTGTGGTCTGCGAACCACGGGTTATTATGATGGATACCTGCGAGTAATCCCTTTGTATATATTGAGTCTTCTGACATATGCACTATTGAATGTATAATGTTCTGATGTATGTGATGGATTGACTCTGACAGTTACTTTTAATAAAACGAGTTTAAAAAAAAAAAAGAAATGTCAAAGTTATCTGAGAGTGCCCCATTGACATACACTCTCGCGGAAGGTGCAGAGTACAACGCCTTGATAGCCTGCAGTATCCCATCTGTTATACCCATAGTCTCCAACACCGAGAAGGCAAATGACCAACGCACTCGATCGAACGCTTTTTCAGCATCTAGCGTCACCATCACTGAGGCTTCCTTTGAGCCATGGACATAGTCCAGTATATCTAAAACCCTTCTGGTATTCTCAGTTATTTGTCTGCCCTTGACAAATCCTACTTGATCTCCTCCTATCAGGGAGGGTATTAATGGTGCCAGTCGGTTAGCCAAAAGTTTTGCATAAATTTTGAGATCTGTATTAAGTAACGATATTGGTCTAAAGTTCTGCGGAATATCTGGGGATTTCCCAGGCTTTGGAAGTGTTACAATTAGAGCTGAGAGCATTTCTTTTGGAAATGAGCCCTCTTTATAGGCCTGTGTTAGAGTATTATGCAAATGAGGGATCAGAATATCTATAAATGTTTGATAGTAGCAATTCGTGAGGCCATCTGGACCTGGTGCTTTCTGTAAGGGAAGTGCTTTTACAATATCTTCTATTTCCGACAGTTGTATCGGGGAATTTAGGGCCTCCAGCTGTCGTTTAGGAAGGACAGGTAGATTTAATTTTGTTAGAAATTGGCTAATAGAAGTCACAGGGACAGATGAGGAATTTGACAACCCATCCAAATTGTAAAGACTAGAGTAAAAGTGCATAAACTCATTGGCTATATCTCGGGGGTCATAGAGTTTGGACTGTGTAGATCTTCGATATAAAAAGGGGATCCTAGTCGTATATGATTTTGCCTTTAACCGTTGAGCCAGTAATCTGCCTGCTTTATTATTTTGTGAGTAGTACTGGGCCTTAAGTCTGGTGAGGGATTTTTCATATTCATGTAGTAAACAATCTCTCAATTGTATTCGTAGATCTCTAAGCTGTGACACCTGTTCAGCGGATACTGAAGATTTGTTTAGATCTTCTAATGTACGGATGTTCTGCATGATATCTTGCATCTTTTTTTCCCTTTCTACCTTAGCTCTGTGTCCTAATTTGATGAATATTCCCCTGATCATGGCTTTATGAGCATTCCAAATTGTGAAGGGGCTAGTAACTGAACCCACATTTAACTGGAAGTATTCTTTTAAGGCCGATTCTATCTCCGTTCTATATTCCGTGTGGGCTAATAGGAAGGGATTACATCGCCATAAAGACATATTGGATGCCACATAGGATTCTTCGATTTGAAGTGATATGGAGGCATGATCTGACCATTTAATAAGGTCAATGGTAGTGTTAGTAACAGTATGCAACAAGGACTTCTGTATCAAAAACATGTCTATGCGTGAATAGGTTGCATGTGCGGCGGAGAAAAAGGTGTAATCCCTCTAATTTTCATGGTGAATGCGCCATATGTCATATAGCTCATTCGTGTGTAAAAATCCGCCCAAGGGTTGGGAGGCCGATCTCTGCTCCGCTGTAGAGTCCAGAGCCTTATCGTGGATAGTATTAAAATCTCCACACATGACTAAATTACCTTTTTGAACTTTTTTACGTTTCCGAAAAAATTTACCCAAGAATCGGATTTGATGCTGGTTAGGGGCATACACCACCCCCAGTGTGTACAGAGTGTTGTTTAAATCGCAGACATGTATGATAAATCTGCCATTTGGATCTACAATAGTCTCAATAGACTTATGAGCGACTGTGTCTTTAATTGCCAACATTACGCCTCGTTGTTTTTTAGTGTGGTGTGATTGTATAATACACGGGAACTTATAATGTTTGAGTCTATGTGCATCCTTAGCGATGATGTGCGTTTCCTGCGCACACAATACATCTCCCCTAGATTGGATAGCCTCTTTCCACATATACGAGCGTTTATGCGGACTATTCAGTCCTTTGACATTTAAAGAAAGAAATTTAAGAACCATGAGGACTATAAATACCAGATAATACTACCATCATTACATTTGCATGCAAAGCTTTAGAGAATAATCGGTACCTAAATATGCTCTCTAAGAAAAGGAACACTTCATTGGAATAGAGACCCTTCTTTGAATTCGCACCCAATACTCTGCGTACACAAAATCTTTTCGTTTTATACATCCTGCAATGCCCAAAAGAACATACCTGTGAAACTATAACAAAGGAGAACAAAAGAAAATGGTAAAACATATACAGCCTAATCTGCTGTATCCATAGAAACGGGTACCCACTCACGGTTACACACCGAGAGGGTCAGAGAACTCTCAAGGCACCATTTAAAGTAGCGAACAGAGTTCAATGCTTGGTGCGTCTTCCATGTGTCACGGTGTGCCATTCTTGATGTATACGAGTCGGTGATCCTCCATTATCTCCACTTTTCTCTGGTACTGGAAGATTCCACCTCTGCAGCAATTTAGCACCTTCCTCCAATGATGAAATAGAATGCATAGTCCCCTGGCGTAAAATCAGGATTTTGACCGGGAATCCCCAACGATATGCCACTTTTTGATCACGTAGTACGGTCGTAATGGGCGCAAGTTGCCTCCTCATGCGTAGCGTAGCTGCAGATAGGTCCGCATATAACTTCACATGCTGATACAGAGCTGGAAGATCTTTTGTTTTCCTTGCAATATCCATAAGATACTCCTTAATGTGGAAGAAATGTATTCTCGCCAGAACATCCCTCGGCGTTGTCTCTGGCAGATGCTTTCGCCGGGATTCTGTGAGCTCTATCTATAATCACATCATGTAGGGAACACATAGGCATCATGGCTTTAATGAAGGACTGCAGATACTGTTGTATCTCTTGCTGTGTCACCTCCTCCGAGATTCCTCGAAATGTAATATTATTTCGCCTAGAGTGATCTTCTAGGTCATTGATTTTCATATGGATCTGCTCTATATCTTCCGATAAAGCATTGTGCGCGTCGACCAGATTATTATGGGAGGATGCAAAATCCGCCATTTTATTTTCCACATGATCAACTCTCACTTCTAGCTCATTAACTGTGGTGTGAATTGGTAAAAGAAGCTGTGCAAATTCTTTGTGCATGGATGCACTAAACGCTACCAACATGTCCCTCAGTAAAGTTCCAGAAGCTGGTGCGTCAGTAGTGTGGAAACTCTGCAGCGTTGCATTGACATGTGCTGGGGAGGATCTCACCTCAGATATTGTACCCGGCTGCTCCTGGAGCTTCTGCTTCTGTTGCACAGGAGCAGGAGCTTTATTATCAGCCCGCTCGGGGGAAGGGACGTGCCTGTTCTCAGAGTTTAAACTCCCCTCTCTCTCTGCATGCTGTCCATAACAGCCAGCACTACTGTTTCCCTCCTCTGCTCCTACCTCTTGTGCTGGTTCCGGTTGCTCTTGTCTAGGCGAGGAGCGCGACGGGGGAGATGTCCCAGAGTGAGAGGAAGATGGCGACCTGCCCGATTTCGCGCCTTTCACTCCCCGCTCTTTATCGAAGAAAAACTCCAGTTTCTCCTGCTTTTGATGCTGCCTCTTGCCACGGGTCATCATCAAGGATGAATCTGCTTCACCGGGGGAAGGTTTGTAGAAAGTGTAAGTAGCTTTATACGCTGTGTCAGACGCTCGGTGCCGGAGCTCTCTGTTCAAGCTGCCATCAGTCTCGGCTGCCAAGCCACGCCCCC
Organism: Rhinoderma darwinii; assembly: GCF_050947455.1. Classification (NCBI taxonomy): domain Eukaryota; kingdom Metazoa; phylum Chordata; class Amphibia; order Anura; family Rhinodermatidae; genus Rhinoderma; species Rhinoderma darwinii. The sequence continues at coordinate 372,864,677 of NC_134689.1, forward strand.
TAGCCCAGGTTTTAATAAGTTGATTTATTAAAATATTTGTAAGCGTTATTATACAGGCGGATTTATTTGTATTTACAAGTGGACGCAAAAGCCACTATCTTTGATATATAGAAAAGAAGTGTTGTAAATGACCTAGCGGATTCTCTATGTCAATGGGAGTGATTCCAGAGACTAGCACCAGATGCGGAACAGGATAGGACCCCTTGTCCACCACACTTGTGGGACTTAATATGGGACTAATTGCTAACAATTTTAAAAAAATCATTGGCTCCTAGAACATGAACATTCAGCTGCATGGGAGGAGTGATTTATCTTTTTGTAATGTTGTTGGAGTTGATTGTTTAGAAATCGATGTGAGTGTAGCTGTTTTATTTGTAAGTGATTTAATGTCAAAGGATAAAGCTTTTTCTTCTATTATTAAAATTCAAGCTGGGATTGCCTTGCTCTCCAAATTTTTTGATAAACCAACATTGTCCAGTTTTTTTTCCAGTTAAACAGATGTTATAGAAAATAATTTATTTATTTTGATAATAGAAGGCCAATTACAGTTCGCATGTCAGCACAGTTATGGTGAGTTTTAGAAAGTTTTGTTATGATCTGTTTGAATTATGTTTGTTTTGAACGGCTTTTGTTCTGGCTTTTTTTTTGCTGCACTTACAATTGGTGAGTTGGTTTCCTTTTAGTAAGAAGGTATGTTCAGGTTTAAAGGCTTCTGATTTTCAATTAGACCATTCAAGTGTCATTATTTTAATTTGGAAATCCAAAACAGATCAACTGGGTAGGGGTCATTGGATTAAAGAGGCTCTGTCACCAGATTATCAAATCCCTATCTCCTATTGAATGTGATGGGCGCTGCATTGCAGATAACAGCAAAGTTTTTTTGTTTTTTTTAAAACGATCATTTTTGCCCAAGTTATGAGCAATTTTATGGGTGACGTCATCATTCCCAGCCAGCTTCTTTCACTGCAGACACAGCGTGACGTCACCCACAGGTCCTTCAAACTTGGCGTCGGAAGAGAGAAGACACATCATCTCCAGGCGTACAGTTGAATTTGCAGCAGCATCACCATGTGCAGGTAAGCATAGTAAACTCCCTAGAGACGAGCATATTAACCTTTTGGACGCCTGGAGCCGATGTATCTTCTTTGTCCGACGACAAGGTTGAAGGACCTGGGGGTGACGTCACGCTGTGTGTCTTTAGTGAAAGAAGCTGGGTGGGAACGATGAGAAGTGTCTGATGCTGATTTGTCAGCGTCATACACTTCTATTCACAACGCCCAGTTGGTAAAAACACAATACACGCCCAGTTGGTAAAAACACAATACACGCCCAGTTGGTAAAACGAGAAAACATGCCCAGTTGTCCATTGAAAAGCTCATTTGCATAAATATAAAATTGCTCATAACTTGGGCAAAAATGATCGTTTTAAAAAAACAACAACTTTGCAGCGCCCATCACATTCAATAGGAGATAGGGATTTGATAATCTGGTGACAGAGCCTCTTTAAGCTAAATGACTTGCAGGGTGCAGCAATTTCTCTAATAAAGAATGTTAACAATTGAATTGCTATTAAACCTTAAGTTAATTGCCCTTTCTTATTGCATAAAGATTCGTCCCCGTAAGGCTGGGTTCACACAACCTATTTTCAGACGTAAACGAGGCGTATTATGCCTCGTTTTACAACTGAAAATAGGGCTACAATACGTCGGCAAACATCTGCCCATTCATTTGAATGGGTTTGCCGACGTACTGTGCAGACAACCTGTCATTTACGCGTCGTCGTTTGACAGCTGTCAAACGACGACGCGTAAAAATACAGCCTCGTCAAAAGAAGTGCAGGACACTTCTTTTAGACATAATTTGAGCCGTTCTTCATTGAACTCAATGAAGCACAGCTCAAAATTTACGGCTGTCAGAGAAGCCTCGCAAAATGCGAGGAGGAGCATTTACATCTGAAAGAGGCAGCTGTTTTCTCCTGAAAACAGTCTGTCTTTTCAGACGTAAAAGCCTGCTACCGTGTGCACATACCCTTAAAGTGAACCTGTCACCAGCATTTTACCTATCAAACCAGCAATTCCTGGTGGTAGTGGGTGAAAAATCATTGTTATTTAACCTATAATATTTTTCTAAGTAGGTTCTGTACCTTTTTAGTATTCCGTTTTTGAGTGTTCCCTGGCCATATGCAAATGAGTATAAAAGAGTCATATCTTCATTCCTCCGCACACAATCTTGCACTTGCGCATTGGGATGTTCTCTCTTAGATGGAAAGCCGTAATGTGCAATATGACGCTGAAAGGGGATGTGTACTATCAGCGGCACTTGCGTAGGAAATAGTTTCAGGGATTAACTAAGCATGGAAGGGTAGAGTAACATAGATGAAGCGCGCATGCGTGATATTTTACACGAGATTTCGCTATTTTAGGGCGGGACAGGTGGCGTAGGTGGGCGAGAATAAGAAGCAACGTAATACAGTAGATAATGATTACCATAAAAGGCGCAAAAATTATGAAGACTGTTATTTACGGACAGAGGACGACTATATGAGAGGGAATAACGGAAATTAACTTTGGACATCTGCGGCCATTGCGGGGTAAGAAGAGTTCAACAGGTGAAATGCTGATGACAGGTTCCCTTTAACTAGATATCTCTTTAATACAGTTTTTTAAAAATGTATTGAGTTACTTGGCCTTAGTAGTTTTAGATTTTCATTGCAGTCTTTTAGAATCGGCGCGGCTACAGCAGATATGTTAGGTTAGGTTTAGATGAAGCTGTGATTAGGAAAGTTGGAAGATGGGAATCAAACTGGTTCAAGATGTATGTTAGGCCTGATTTATGCATCGAAAGTTAATTCTAATTTTTCTTTAGGTGACCAATTAATCTTTTGGATAATTAGCCATTCTTTTCTTTACTGGGCTCAGAAGAGGTTAGCCAGGAGGAGATACTATGAAAATCTTTCAATTGATCCAGCGGCCTTTCATATTTTGTGGTCCGGTATGAGGGGCATGCATTGGAAAGATTTAATTATAGAGGTAAAATGTTTTTTAATATGCTTTGCACTAAGCCCAATATATTGATTATTCATTCCAGAGGGAATGACCATGCTAAGGTTAGAGCAGTCGAGTTATTATGGGAAATGAGAAGGGATTTAGTGTTAATAAAACGTATGTTCCCTAATGCTGTCATTGCTTTCTCTGAAGTAATTTCAAGGTTGGCTTGGTCGGAACGAGAAAATCTTCATGGAAAAAAATAAAAAGAAGCATTAACAAAGCCATGGAAAAATACAGGTCCCTCTCAATGAATTAGAATATCATTAACAAGTTAATTTATTTCAGTAATTCAATTCAAAAAGTGAAATTCATTACACAAAGAGTGATCTATTTCCAGCATTTTTTTCTTTTAAACTGTTAATGACAACCCAAAATTTAGTGTCTCAGAAAATTAGAATATTATATAGGCCCAATTTCAAAAATGATTTTTAATACCGAAATGTTGGCCTCCTGAAAAGTATGTTCAGTATCTGCCCACAATACTTGGTCGGGGCTCCGACTCTGCATGAATTACTGCATCAATGCGGCGTGGCGTGGAGGTGATCAGCCAGTGGCACTGCTGAGGTGTTATCAATGCGGCGTGGCATGGAGGCGATCAGCCTGTGGCACTGCTGAGGTGTTATCAATGCGGCGTGGCATGGGGTCGATCAGCATGTGGCACTGCTGAGGTGTTATCAATGTGGCGTGGCATGGAGGCGATCAGCCTGTGGCACTGCTGAGGTATTATCAATGTGGCGTGGCATGGAGGCGATCAGCCTGTGGCACTGCTGAGGTGTTATCAATGCTGCGTGGCATGGAGGCGATCAGCCTGTGGCACTGCTGAGGTGTTATCAATGCGGCGTGGCATGGAGGCGATCAGCCTGTGGCACTGCTGAGGTGTTATAGAAGCCCAGGTTGCTTTGATATCGGCCTTCAGCTCATCTGTATTGTTGGGTCTGATGTCTCTCATCTTCCTCTTGACAATACCCCATAGATTCTCTATGGGGGTTTAGGTCAGGCGAGTTTGCTGGCTAATCAAGCGCAGTGATACTGTGGTTATTAAACCAGGTATTGGTACTTTTGGCAGTGTGGGCAGGTGCCAAGTCCTGCTGGAACATGAAATCCGCATCTCCATAAAGTTTGTCAGCAGAGGAAATCATGAAGTGCTGGAAAATTTCCCGGTAGACGGCTGCGCTGACTCTGAACTTGATATAACACAGTGGACCAACACCAGCAGATGACATGGCTCCCCAATCCATCACCGACTGTGGAAACTTCATACTGGACTGCAAGCAGCTTGGACTGACGCCTCTCCACTCTTCCTCCAGACTCTGGGACCGAGATTTCCAAATGAAATGCAAAATTTACTTTCATCTGAAAACAGGACTTTGGACCATTGAGCAGCAGACCAGTCCTTTTTCTCCTTAGCCCAGGTAAGATGCTTCTGATGTCTCTGGGTCATGAGTGGCTTGACACAAGGAATGTCCATGTGTTGACATGACTTGTGGGGTATAGTCTCCCAGCTAATGCTGGGGCGACTTGGTTATATATTGATTGATGCTTTTTAACAGTTATTTATTTATTACATTTATTATTATTATTATTAAATTACTGATATTTAAGTTTTGTTATCATTAATAAAACATTGCAGCCAATTTTATTCCAATAAATTATTTCTGGTCTTCGTGTTTTTATTTCTAATTCAAATTTGACTTGTGCTACCATGCCAGCCCCCCCCCCCCCGAGCATTTGCTTGGGGTCACATGTTAGCACAGTCATATTATTAAGGAAACTCATTTTGGGGTTTTTGTTTTTTTTTGTGGGATTTTGGTTTGTCCCCCCCCCCCCTATTTTATCCCAACAGTGATACCTTTTGAGGTCATATTCAGGTCCGCTGTATAGAACGTACGAGCAGGTTCTAGAATCTTCTTCGGTGGCTCGTGCATTACAGAATACTCTGAGTGTTGATTCAGTCCTTATGGCAGGAAGATCCATCCTTTATAAGACCGTCTCTCAGCTGTTTGGGGCCAGTTCCTCAAGATTTCCACGACAAGCGCCCGCCCACCCTTATTTTTTTATGAATTTTGATCTTTTTTGCTATGTTTTTTTTAGATGTGGTATAGTCTCCCATCTAATGCTGGGCGGACTTGGTCATTTATTGATTTGGTGCTTTTTAACAGTTATTTATTGTATTTATTATTATTAAATTATTGGTATTTAATTTTTACGTTACCATTAATAAAACATTGCGGCTAATTTTATTCCAATAAATTATTTCTGGTCTTCGTGTTTTTATTTATAATTTAAATTTGACTTGTCCTACCATGTAATTACAATAGTATTAAAGGGAATAGGCTTGAGCTCAGCCAATCACGTACAATGGGACGTTGGCTCTAGCTCGGGCCAATCACGAGTATGTGTTTAACCTTATAAATGTCCAGACGATCCCAGCATAAATTTAGTTTTATAGAGAAACAGATGATTCTTCAAAACACAAAATGCATTCTTCATACATTATGGAGTCACATAAACATATTTTGCTAATTTCACATTTCCCACATTTTGTTTATTTGGGGACATTTTGTATTCAAGCTAAGGCACTTAAAGAAGGGCTTATCCTCCCTTGAGGACTTTCTTAACCTTTTCACCTCATCACTTGGGCATGTCAACAAAATTCCTCCCCATACCCATTTCATTCTCGGGGTACGCCCGATCAAAGGATCTAGGATGGTGGGTAATCATTTTAGTCTTTGGTGCGAAGCATTGCAAAAGGTTTGGCAGGCCTTAAAATATGAGGCACAGAAGCAAATATAATGCAATACATAATAAAACAACCTGCAGGACACTCTGGACCAACCCATTATCCATTCCCCAATACCCTTAAACCAGTTAGAGGGGTTTAGCCATGACAACCAAACTGGCCACTCCAGGTTCCAATCATATTTGGAATTGGCTTTCCTGAACTCTTCCTTTATTTTCTTAGCTTGATCTATGTAATGCCTTCTACACTGCACCACGTATGACTAATATACAGTGAAGGAAATAAGTATTTGATCCCTTGCTGATTTTGTAAGTTTGCCCACTGTCAAAGTCATGAACATTCTAGAATTTTTAGGCTAGGTTAATTTTACCAGTGAGAGATAGATTATATTAAAAAAAAAAACAGAAAATCACATAGTCAAAATTATATATATTTATTTGCATTGTGCACAGAGAAATAAGTATTTGATCCCCTACCAACCATTAAGAGTTCAGCCTCCTCCAGTCTAGTTACACGCTCCAAATCAACTTGGTGCCTGCATTAAAGACAGCTGTCTTAAATGGTCACCTGTATAAAAGACTCCTGTCCACAGACTCAATTAATCAGTCTGACTCTAACCTCTACAACATGGGCAAGACCAAAGAGCTTTCTAAGGATGTCAGGGACAAGATCATAGACCTGCACAAGGCTGGAATAGGCTACAAAACCATAAGTAAGACGCTGGGTGAGAAGGAGACAACTGTTGGTGCAATAGTAAGAAAATGGAAGACATACAAAATGACTATCAATCGACATCGATCTGGGGCTCCATGCAAAATCTCACCTCGTGGGGTATCCTTGATCCTGAGGAAGGTGAGAGCTCAGCCGAAAACTACACGGGGGGAACTTGTTAATGATCTCAAGGCAGCTGGGACCACAGTCACCAAGAAAACCATTGGTAACACATTACGCCGTAATGGATTAAAATCCTGCAGTGCCCGCAAGGTCCCCCTGCTCAAGAAGGCACATGTACAGGCCTGTCTGAAGTTTGCAAATGAACATCTGGATGATTCTGAGAGTGATTGGGAGAAGGTGCTGTGGTCAGATGAGACTAAAATTGAGCTCTTTGGCATTAACTCAACTCACCGTGTTTGGAGGAAGATAAATGCTGCCTATGACCCAAAGAACACCGTCCCCACTGTCAAGCATGGAGGTGGAAACATTATGTTTTGGGGGTGTTTCTCTGCTAAGGGCACAGGACTACTTCACCGCATCAATGGGAGAATGGATGGAGCCATGTACCGTCAAATACTGAGTGACAACCTCCTTCCCTCCACCAGGACATTAAAAATGGCTCATGGCTGGGTCTTCCAGCACGACAATGACCCGAAACATACAGCCAAGGCAACAAAGGAGTGGCTCAATAAGTAGAACATTAAGGTCATAGAGTGGCCTAGCCAGTCTCCAGACCTTAATCCCATCGAAAACCTATGGAGGGAGCTGAAGATCCGAGTTGCCAAGCGACAGCCTTGAAATCTTAATGATTTACAGATGATCTGCAAAGAGGAGTGGGCCACAATTCCATCTAACATGTGTGCAAACCTCATCATCAACTACAAAAAACGTCTGACTGATGTGCTTGCCAACAAGGGTTTTGCCACCAAGTATTAAGTCTTGTTTGCCAAAGGGATCAAATACTTATATGTGATTTTCTGTTTTTTTTTTTAATATAATCTATCTCTCACTGGTAAAATTAACCTAGCCTAAAAATTCTAGACTGTTCATGTCTTTGACAGTGGGCAAACTTACAAAATCAGCAAGGGATCAAATACTTATTTCCTTCACTGTATATATATATATATATATATATATACATATATATATATATATATATATATATATATATATATATATATATATATATATATATCCAAAAAGAAAATTCAGCAGCACTCCCATGATCCAGATGAAAAAGTGAAGTTTATTGCGCCAACATGGCAAATGCAACGTTTCCATCCCACCTTGGGACCTTTTTCAAGCATGCACAATAAACTTCACTTTTTCATCTGGATCATCGGAGTGCTGCTGAATTTTCTTTTTGGATATATGTATGGTCTTTGGATCGGGACTATCCGCTGGCACCCTTCATTACTTGATCTCGTACTTGAAAACAGAGTGCTGCCGTCTTTCTACTGGTATATATATATATATATACACACATACACACATACGTACCACTACTACGGATCTAACAGGTTGTGGGCAGCGGTTTTCCAAGCCTAAAGATACCCACTTAACATGACTTCAGGGCTCTCATTGCTACCATGTACTTCACCCTTATGAGTAACAACAACTGGTGAACTTAACCTCTCAACTCCACGTAATAAAACGCTTTTGAAATGTTGTAGTTTGCAGTACTGATATTTACATACATTATGATAATAAACCTTAACCCTTTAAGGACCAGGCCATTTTGCATGTTAATAACCAAGGATTATTTTTATTTTTTTCACGGTCGCATTCCAAGAGTCGTAACTTTTTTTTTATTCCGTTGACATAGCCGTATAAGGGCTTGTTTTTTGTGGGACGAGTTGTATTTTGTAATTGTACCATTTTTAGATGCTTATAATGTATCGATTAACTTTATTTTAGGAGAGAATTTAAAATAAGCTATTCCAGCATTGATTTTCACGTTATAGATTTACGCCGTTTACTATGCAGCATAAATAACATGTTAACTTTATTCTATGGGTCGGCTCGATTAAGGGTATACCAAATATGTAAAGTTTTTATATGTTTTTCTACGTTTGCCCAATAAAAACCCTTTTAGAAAAAAATTACTTGTTTTTGCATCGCCGCATTTCAAGAGCCGTAACTTTTTTATTTTTCCGTCAATGTGGCCATATGTGGGCTTGATTTTTGCGGGCCAAGGTGTAGTTTTCATTCGTACTATTTTGGGGGTACATAGGATTTACTTTTATTTAATTTTTTATCGGGGGAATGGGAGAAAAGAGAATTTTGCCGTTGTTTTTTGCGTTTTTTTTGGACACCGTTCATCCGGCGGTTTAATTAATGTGTTACATAGTTACATAGTTTGTACGGTTGAAAAAAGACACATGTCCATCAAGTTGAACCATTAATCAAAGTCGTTACAATCACGGGGATTCCATATATGTATATGTGTTATTTGTTTTGACACTTTTACTAAATAAAACCACTTTTTGTGCAGTTTTATTTTATTTTGACTGTAATTTTGTTTTTCACAAACTTTATTTAACTGCTTTACATTTTTTTTTTTTAAGTCCCACAGGGGACTTCACTATGCGATCTGCTGATCGCATATATAATGCTTTGGTATACTTAGTATACCAAAGCATTATTGCCTGTCAGTGTAAAACTGACAGTCAATCTATTAGGCCATGCCTCCGGCATAGCCTAACAGGCATCTGCTGAAGACAGACCTGGGGGCCTTTGTTAGAACCCCGGCTGCCATGGAAACCCGACGGCGCCCCACAAAGAAGATTTCTTTGCGGGTGCGCCGATTGGGTGACAGAGGGAGCTCCCTCCCTCTGTCAAACACATTAGATGTCGCTGTCGCTATTGACAGCGGCATTTAATGGGTTAAACTGCCGGAATCAGAGCGCGCTTCGATTCCGGCAGTTTCAGCAGGAGTCAGGTTGTGTATAACAGCCGTGCTCCTGCCGCTGATCGCGTGTGTACACTGGCAGTACCCACGCGATCAGAGGACGGATATATCCGTCCCTTTGCGGGAACTAACTCCTGCACAGGACAGATATATATGTCCTTCGTCGTAAAGAGGTTAAACAATATGGCGTCAAGGAATAAGATAATGCTATCACCAATCTCAATATTTTCCCCCCAGGTTTAGGTCCTATCAGAGCATTGACAAGTCCTGTACATCTTGAACTCTTCTGTTTTCTGCTTTTCACTGACTGTCACCCTTAGCGTAACCCACACAGTAGTGGAGTCAGACTGTACGCTGGTGTCCAGTGGGGAATTTATTAGTACCCACCTACTAGTCACTTACTTGTCTTCTGCTGAGAACAGTTGGATGCTACTGACTGGTTCACTCAGGTCTTTGGTCTTTGCTTTACCTTGACAATTGCTGATGTCAGCAGGACTTGGTGTGGTCCTTCTCATCCGTAAAACACCGGGCTGTACACAGCACTTTGTATTGTGAGCCTCGAGTAAGTTCCCTCGTAGGCGGATTAGTGGAGTTTTATTATGACTCCAGCAAGTTGCTTGTCTTGCCTTCAGCTCATCTCAGTGATGGAGTTGATCAATTTGAAGTCTTTTTGTTTAAGTTTGTTGGCACTTGCTAGGGACCGAACTTTGTCAATTGTTAAAATAAATGTTCCTCTCCTGATAACATCAACATGCTCTATAAAAGTTGTTCTAACTGCCTGTGATAAAAGTGGCAAGCCTTTTTCCATAGCCTATGTTCACATCTGCGTTGGGGTCCTGTTCTGACGTTCCGTCTGAGTTCTCCATCAGAACGTGACCCTGAGCAGACACAAACTGACACCGACGGAAACCAGAGGTTTCCATTTCCATCCCCATTGATGTCAATGGTGACGGATCCGGTGCCCGTGGTTTCGGTTTGTCTCTTTTGTGCATCGGATCCGTCATTTTGCCGGAAGCAATAGCCTGCTGCTGCTATGTTGTATCTGGCTGGTTATGAAAATTGGGGGGGACCCCACATCGTTCTTTCCAATTATTATATTATTTTTTTTTAAATGACGTGGGTTTTTCATAACCAACCATATACAATAAAGCAGCAGCAGGCTAGCATTATCGGGGGGGGGGGGGGGGGGGGCTGTTTCTGGCCTTCCCCAGCCTGATAACACTAGCCCGCAGCTGCCCCAGTATCCGACCATCACTACAGATGGTCAAGTACTGGATTGTACCCGACTCTTCCCGGCACCCCTGGAGGCCATACAGGGCCCATGTGTGATACTGTCAGGTAGGCTTAGATACAGGGTCCAACAGACAGTAATCTTATACAGTATAAGATTACTGTCTGCTGGAGCCTTGTATCTAAGCCTACCATGTGGTAGGCTTAGACACAGGGTCCAACAGACAGTATCACGATGCCCTGTATCTAAGCTTACCATGTGGTTATGTAAGATGCTTAGATACAGGGCCCCAGCAGACAGTAATCTTATACAGTATAAGATTACTCCAGCAGAAAAAAATGGGACATAGATAACTTCAAAACCACAAAAAAGGCCATACTTGCTAAGTGGGTGGGTGAAAACTTGTTCCCAGCAGGACGCAGCCAGGTCAAAAATGCTTCAAAAGGAGAGAGCATTAAATAGTCATAGCCACTCCCACTAGTCTTAAGAGGAGTGGCGAACTAAGTGCTCACAAGTGTGCGATAAATGAGTGTCAGTGTTAGTGTAGTGCTAGGGTGTGAATGTATGGTGTAAAAGAAATGTCTATGGTATAGAAGTGTCAGAACTGTGTGATAATGTAATAAAAAATAAATAACTAATAAGTGTGATGAATAGGGGTCAGTGCTGTGAATAGTACATGAGGTGTCAGTACTATGTGTAATACATGGAGGGATAATGCGCCATATATGGACAGTGATGTCAGGGGCTTCCCCAGAGACAGAGTCCCGGAGCAGAGCTTCTAGCGCTCTGCCTGGGACTCCTTCTCTCCCTCTGACATAACATTCTAATATTCTGGGATTTTGGCCGCTTGCTGCCAAAAACAACAGGAGGCGCAGGGTGAAATCTCGACAGTCTTGTTTTGACCCACAGGCCAGAAATAGGTCATCAACATACTGCAACAACCGGGTGGCAGCAGCGGGCGGGGTCCAGCCTTACAATACTGCAGCAAACTGTATTGCTTTGTTATCTTTTTGTTTCCCAAACATTGGGAAGAGATTTCCCACATTTGTCAGTCCATTCTCATTTGCACCGGTCTGCTCCTCAGACTCGTCTTCGACACATACACACAAACACTGCACACATGTAACCCCCCCCATCATAATCTACATTAGTCATCATCATCCTTACTTCCTTGCATGCAACCACCAGGAATCACTTGCTCTGCCACTTTAAGCCACGTGCTTTGCTTTTCCTGTCAACTCATGATCATTCACCATCCCTTGTTCATCTCTCCACAAACCATTTATCCACATCCAAACAACCATCTTTCAACATGCCTGCCTTTTTAAGCATTCTTTGACAGTTTGTTGTAGTGTCTTTGCCCGCCCTGTTTGTCACGATTTCTTTGAATGTATTCCACTGGGCTCCCCTTGTCACTCTGCCCTCTGAGTTCCCCATTATCAGGACTTAACCTGAGAAGTCCTTGTAGTACTACTGGTACTACCTACAGGATATTGCCCACAAATATCCAACCTTTCTGCCACCTACGGACAATCTGTCCCCTATAGACAGTTGTGTAACCTACGAACACCTTTAGTACCGCTGCTGGGTCAGTGGTCTGTGGCTCTCAGCGCTGCTGGGTCAGTGGTCTGTGACTCTCAGCTCTGTCACATATGGACAGATGTGTCAACTATGGACACTTGTAGTACCTCTGAGACAGTGGTCTGGGATTCCTGACACTCGGCTGCCGATCCAGACTTGAACTACCTGGCACTCAGCTCTCTCAGAACAAACGGGCAACAGGGTAATCTTTCCTCTGATCCTTAGCAATTTTTCACAACAGCCAAATAATAAATGAAATGAACAACAACAGACCTAAAACCATACAACACAAATCCAACAGCCACCAATTTATTGCAAGTTCATTCTACAAAACCTTCATCTTCTTCACCTTCCCATACAGACAGCTGGACCACACTCAACGGACACACTACCGGACCTCTGAAATTAGGTTTCTTTATCGGGACAAGTTCTTTTTTCAACTGCCCAAGCTGTAATCCCTGAGCAACATCAAAAACATTTACATGTATATTACCACTCCTCTCAACCGTCCGCTCAGTCACCTCAACCTAGGGGTTTGTTACTCCTCATATTTCTCATCAGCCTTACTTTTAACATTTACACTGTCGACAATATCTTCTCTTGCCTTCATAAAATTAATGCACTCATACCCTTCATACCATGAACCCATTTACATCACATCTTCAATCATTCATCACAAAAATAATTTTCAGCATACCTCTGGACAAGTGACTCCGTTCCGGAGATTGTCTAGTCATAACAGCTAATTCAAGGTCTCAACAATACATGATTTAAACGGTTTGTGTATGAATAAGTTTCTTACCGCGGTTTTATTGTTTCACTGATACATCGATGCCTGACCTCCCAGTGACAGCTATCAGATGATTAAACTCCCGGTTTTTTGGCACCAAAAACTGTAGACACAATCCTGGCCAAAATATATTAAAATGAAGGTTTGATGGGTGTGTCAAAGGACACCGTCAGTAAACTTGCTCAGTTCCAAATCCATTAATTATATCAAAATATCAGAGAGAAGTAAGAGACACAGAGACAATGCTTGTATACCCAAAAATCCCTCTATGTTTTATTTATAGAATGCAATTACAATAGTATCAAAAGGGAATAGGCTTGAGCTCAGTCAATCATTTACAAATGAGACGTTGGCTCCAGCTCAACCAATCATGTACAAATGGGACGTTGGCTCCAGCTCAGTCAATCACGAGCAAGAAAGGCATCTTATGAAAACTTACTGTAAGAATGAATGCTTCATCTCACGAGAAATAATGAGTAAGATAAGATTTCTCCAAAACAACCTTCAGCTGCAAGGCCAATACGTACATTCTCCTAGCAGACCCAGATAAAGAATGATAAACATAGCTAAGAATGTTTAACCTTATGAATGTCCAGACAATCCCAGCATAAATTTAATTTTATAGAGAAACAGATGATTCTTCAAAATATAAAATGCATTCTTCATACAAGATGGAGTCATATAACAACGCTTACAAAATAGAGTCACATAAACATATTTTGCTCACTTTCACAATACCACAGGACACCTTTTGACAAAACATGCACATAACCTAAGTGATTTGGGCATTTTATAGATACAGATGACTAGTATGATGACAAAACATTTTACTAAAAGGTTCTAGTAACCGCGGAAGCCCAAACATTGTAGTCTATAAACAGTGGACTATATCCAGGCTTAATTTTTAGGAAAAGAAGCTCTCCTCTATATTATTCTTTAATAGTGTAGGGGTGGGAGGGTAATTATATGATGTACGCATAAAGTAGGTCTAATATAGAACTAATGTAGAACTATCTAATTACCTGCCATGAATGGGGATGCCATCTTTATGGAGTTAAAGGGGTTGTCCGACAAAAATAAAAGCTATTTATTTTTCTTTTCTGAATTGAGTAAACTTTGTAATAGACTTTCTGTTCCAAACCTGCACGGATCGCCGTTTGTCAGTCCCCATCGTATGGACCCGGAAGTTTGAAGCGGCCGTTCTTGTGGTGACGCTCCGACACAGGCTTCGGGGGGAAGGATCCCCCCTTCTCTGTGTCATGATGACGCGGATGAAGAGACTGGCTCTTTAGCTCAATTCATCAGCTAAGACAGCCGCTTCTCCAATACGGCTGATTCAGAGACCGAGAAGGGGGCTGGCTTAGCTGTTGAATTGAGTCAGACAGTGAGTCCCTTCATCCGCGCCATTAGAACACAGAGAGTAGGGGGGAGCTCCTTACCCCTGGAGCCTGTGTCGCGTGTCACTTCAAGAACGGCCGCCCCGATTTCCTGGGCAGGGGCGTAACTAGGAAACACTGGGCCCCATAGAAACTTTTGACTGGGCCCCCTCTCCCCTGGGTGCCACACACAGCCCGCCCTTGTAGATAGTGTCCCCCTGTAAATAGTGGCATACAGCCCCCTCCTGTAGACAGTGCTATACAGCCCCCCTGTAGACAGTGCTATACAGCCCCCCTGTAGACTGTGATATACAGAGTGCCCTGTAGAAAGTGCTATACAGCCTCCCCATACAGTGCTATACAGCCCCCCCCCCTGTAGACAGTGCTATACTTTCAAATATCACACAGAGGGTCAATCGATGCGGCGTGCAGAGGCAAATTGTTTTTCTTTTAAGCCACGCCTCTAATCCCACTCAATCCCCGCCCATATACACCCGGTTCAGCTCACACAGTATCATGCTCCCATAGTGCCCCCCACACAGTATAATGCCCCCATAGCTGCCACCATACAGTATAATGCCCCCATACAGTATAATGCCCACACAGCTATCCCATACAGTATAATGCCCACACAGATGCCCCATGCAGTGTAATGCTCACACAGATGCCCCATGCAGTATAATGCCCACGAAGATGGGCCATACAGTATAATGCCCACATAGATGCCCTCATGCAGTACAATGCCCAAACAAATTCCCCCATACAGCATAATGCCCCATAGCTGCGCCCATGCAGCATAATACCCCCATAGCTGCCCCACACAGTATAAAGCCCCCATAGCTGCCCCACACACTATAATGTTCTCCATAGCTTCCCACACACAGTATAATGCCTCCATAGCTGCCCCACAGTATATAGCCCACCATAGCAGCCCACACAGTATAATGCCCCCCATAGGGGCAGTTTAATGCCGCACAGTATATTGCCCCCACAGTATAATGCCCCCCATGGGGGCAGCATAATGCCCCATAGCTGCCCCCATGCAACATAATACACCCATAGCTGCCCCACACAGTATAATGCCCCCCATGGGGGCAGCATAATGCCCCATAGCTGCCCCATGCACCATAATACCCCCATAGCTGCCCCACACACTATAATGCTCTCCATAGCTTCCCACACACAGTATAATGCCTCCCATAGCTGCCCCACAGTATATTGCCCCCATAGCAGCCCCATGCATTATAATGCTCCCTCATTGCTGCCCCCACATTAGAATGCCCCCCATAGCTGCCCCCACAGTTTAATGCCTCCACAGTATAGTGCCCCCCATAGCTATCCCCACAATATAATTCCCCCATTGCTGCCCCCACAATATAATGCCCCCATAGCTGCCCCCACAGTATAATACCCTTCATAGCTGCCCCCACAGTATAATGCCATCCATAGCTTTCCCACAGTATAATACAACCCAGTATAATGCCCCCATAGCTGCCCCCACAGTATAATGCCAAACATAGCTGACCCCACAGTATAATGCTCCTCATATAGTATAATGCCATCCATAGCTGTCCCCACAGTATAATGCACCCATACAGTACAATTCCCCCCATAGCTGCCCCCACAGTATAATTCCATCCATAGCTGTCCCGACAGTATAATGCCCCCCACAGCTTTCCCCACAGTATAATGCCACCCATACAGTATAATGCCCCTCATATAGTAAAATGCTCCTATAGCTGCCACCATATCAGCCCCCTTCCCTACCCAGTATAATGCCCCATAGTGCCTAATAGAAAAATAATAACATAACTACTTACCTATCCCCGTTCCCACGACGGGTGGAGGATCCTTCTCCTCCAGTCTGTGCTGTGAGTGACTAGGCACAGACAGGCGTAATGACGTCTCAACATGCAGAGTGAATGCTGGAGCAAGTAGCCGTCAGCTCTTGCTCCAGCATTCAGGAAGTGGGACTGTCAGGGATCATTAGCCTGTATATTGCTTGCAAAAACATTATTACTTTATATCATTATTTTCCACAAAGAACTTGAATGTAACATGATGGAGCCTGCATCAGGAACACGCCTATGGAGACACCGCCCCTGGAATGCAACAGGAGTGTACAGATGAACTCACAGCTGAATAGAGCCAATAGGGCTTAAGTACGTCCCACATCTCTAGGGAGGAGATTTGTAAATTCTTTGTTCAATAAAGTTCTATTGTACTTCATGCTTCACTGAGGGAGGATGTCTACCACCATTTCTGTCTGGTATATCTCTTCCATGCATGCCCTCAGTTTCCAACTTACGGAAGTGGTTATTCGGTGTGAAATAACAGGGAAAAGGAAGTTACCCTGACAATTGGCGCCCAAGCGTGGGGCTACACTCGAGGGAATCTCGGAATCCGGACAACCGACAATCACAGGGTGAGACAGACGACCCGGGACTGCCCACTGAAGGAGCCTGATCACCTCCACAATAACACGGTAAGTCAGTTGATTTTATAAATCTTTGACTTATCTGTGTTAGTGGACGGTCTTGTGGGAATCTGTATAACCCTGGTTGATTGCCTGGATTAGCTGAGGCGAGAGGAGCGACATCCCCGATGTGTGGTCACGAACCCGTAAGAACTTAGTCGCGCCCGACTAACCATCCTCTGGGTAATTAGGGACTAGATAAGTCGTGGGTAATATTCCGGCTAGACCAAGAGAGTTGCAGACCGAGAAATTGTAATATTCCGGCTAGACCAAGAGAGTTGCAGACCGAAAATTGTTATATAGATTAGGTGAAGGATATAGAAGGTTAGAATGGATGGTTTACGGTCCATATTCAAATCATCAGGATCGCCCGTACCTGGATGATCCTATTCGTATGATTTGGTGAAGGGAAGGGAAACAGTACGTGAGTAAAATGAAGAAATTGATGGAAGTGTGTGTGATGCATAGGGGAGGGCGGCTACAAGCCAGAGACTAGGCAAAAGGTATTCGAGAGAACAAAGGGAAGTTAGAAATAAGAAAGGCATTGTATTATGTTATATGTATTAGAAACCACAGGACCAGCCACCACCCTATAATGGCGTCAGTCCCTCATGTTGGGTGTGTCCTCATTGTGGGCAGCAAAACCCCCCTCACAGCTGTGCAATGTGTTTCCTGTGGGAGAGGCTGCCCCCCACCACCTGATGAGGTCACGCCCGGCCCAATCAAATTAGTATGGAATGATAGCCTTGTTAATTTTGTCATTTCCCTCAGTAAAGAGTTGCCAGTAACACATGCTGCAGTGTTTTCTTCTATTCTAGATTCCGTCCAAGGGTTCCGTCCAAAAGTTACGTTGCATATTTATGTGTTATGATGTGATAAGATTTCATGTTGGAATGTTTTTATGTTAATTCAAATGAATTAAAATACAGGTATTGTGAGACACGGGGGTCTTGAAAATGTATGTACCCTCACTGTTCCCTATTCTTGTATATAGTTTATTGGTTTGCAGTAATCAATATTACTAGATATATTATTTTCTGTTTTATTGAATAACTAATTACAACTGTATTGTTTTGTTTTTGTTTTGTTTTTTTACACATGAGGCCACGTGCTATAGTGCTGCCTATATGTTATTTTGGAAAATGTGAGATGTTTTACAGGTAAATGATTGCAAGTCATTTTAAAGATAAAATGTATTTTTGTCAGGAGAAAGTCATTTTTGTTCCAGGCTGTTGTGTATTACAGGGGGTTAAACTAGTGCCCCCCAGATAGAGTGCCCAACCTTATTATAATGAGATGTAGTTTTGAACCCTGCTATATTACTTTCGCAGAGTCCAAAAAGTGGGGAATGGTGAAGGGACTGATCAGGTACAATTTTGGTTTGTTTTGAATTAATGAATTGGGTTCCAGGAGATCTTCAAAATGTATATGAGACCCCAATGAGTAATCTACATTAAATATGTATGAGGGTAACCTAAATGTTGAGGTTTTTCTGTGTAGATCCTTCCAGAACAGTAAATATGGCACTGGGTATGCTGTGCTGTAGTCTCCACCCAATATTAGGTATTGTGTAAGAGACCATCCCCCTCTAGCAAATTTGCACAAGAGGCCGAGGTCACTCACAGAGTCTTTACAGATTTAGTAGAGAAGGAGGTGAAAATTATCTGAACATTGTTAATTTTATGTAAAGATTTTAGTAATTTTTATTTGTTTTTGTATTAATCAAGTATTTACAGAACCTGATAAAAGTGAGATTCTGAAAGGGTTCTGGATTAACAGATGAGTGTGGAGAAGTGTATAACATTTGTTTTTATTTTAGAGAATGAAGACGCCACCCCTTTGAAATGTTCTATCTATACGTGACATGGTTTTTTAATGTAAATTTGTAATGTAGAAATACTTCATCATATACAGTATGTACAAGACAGGATATGAGTCACCAGGTAAATTATCCAGAAACCACTCTCACCTTCTCATTCATCTCAAGGAGCAGAGCTGGAGGTGCTCGCTGAGGCGTATAACCTGGCAGAAGGTAAGATGGCCGACATTTACACTGACTCTTGGTACGCCTTTGGCATCGCCCACAATTATGGGCCCATTGGTAGTAGGACATTTATTGGATCATCGGGTAAGCCAATTGAGAGAGCAAGAGAAGACAGAACTGACAACAAGAGTATGTGCAGCCAGGTATCAGTAAATTGGCTTGTCCCTGGATACAATAATGCCACCGCTAGGTTTGTAGCAGCCTGCATGATGTGCGCACTGCATGACATAGATAAAACAGCACAGGTACCAATGAAAAGTACAGCCCGGCCAGATTACCTGTCCCAGCGACTGCAGAACATACAACTACCCGAGGTAGAAGTGTATGACAATGTGCTCGTGTGTGTAGACCTGTTCTCAGGGGGGCCTGAAGCCTCGCCGGTATCTTCCCCACTGCAGACGTTGTGTGTAGTGACAGGGGAACAGTGCTTATCCCAAGTATTGAACTGGTGTTTGTACAATGATAAGATGTCAGCAGTTCTCCAAATGTTATTCCAAAGTTAATTTGTTTAATAACGATATTCAAAAAGTGTTGTGGGAATATTAAATACTCAGGTTAAATTTTATGTAAAGTTCTGGACCAGCCTTAGCATTGGACTATTGGATGCATGCGTCAGTATTATGTTTGTGTAAATGATAACTTCTTGGTACAAGTAGATTCCCATTTGAAAATTTTTTTGTTGTGAAAGGAAAATTTTAGAGCAGAGAATTCTGGGCAGTGTATATGTGTATATGTATATATATATATATATATATATATATATATATATATATATATATATAAAGAGAAGAATAATCAGTTTGTATATATCAGTTTTAGTTACTGGCCAGTGTGAACGTTTAACATAAATATGTAATTGTTAATGTTTTTCTTCAACTCAATTATCTGATCAAGATCAATTACTTATTATACGATGACAAGATTGTTCTCCACAGGAAGTCTCCAACTGGGAGCGGAAGGCGTGAGAACCAGATTCGAACAGAATGTGAATGGATAAAGGAAGGTAAACCAGTAGCACCCAAGGCACTCTTGATGGCACTTGTATTGATGGTGTATGACCTCACATATGCCCCAAGACTGCAAGGATCGATGTGATAAGATCTAATTGGTATGTCCCAGGTTTTACAGCTGTTGCTGCTAAATTCTGTTAGAGCTGTTTGATTTGCCTACAGAACAGTCCTGGCAGCCCGGTGCCAACCTTATCTTACCCCCCTCCCACGAAGAGAAGAGACCTTGAGAGGCCTTCCCAGGTAAAACGAACCAGAGTAGGGGGAGGAAAAATTGGTTTGAGACACTTTTCAGATAAACGTGGAATCTGTGTATATTTCTGTGAATAGGAGCTGTTCCAGGTAATCAGCTGAGAATAAGATATAAATCCTGCTGAAAAGTGTAATACCAAGTGCAAATACAATGTACCCAGTAAATACACATTGTCTTGATGCCCTGTCCAGTGGAACAGATTCGTTTTTCTTATATAAAGGTGTTTGTTTGATTTAGTTTAAGGGCCTGACATTGTTATTGTATGTACTTAGAACAACGTTTATAGTGTATGCGGATGATGTTATCACCAGATTAGCATTTATTTTAACAATTGATAGGGGTTGGGTCCCCGGCAAGTGCCAGTAAACATGAACTAGAAGACTTTTAATATGATGAACTCCATCACTGAGATGCGGCAGGCGCAGCCTAAGCCAGTACAACGCGTTTGTCATGAACTGACGGCAGTGTCACAATTCTAAGCAGCCGTGCAGACAAGTAACTTGCCAGAGGAAGAGGACAGATGCGGAGGGTTTGTGGTAGTCACAATAAAACTCCACTACTCCGTCTACGTGGGAACTCACCCCAGGCTCACAGCATGAGGTGCTATGTACAGCCCGGTGACGTATACTAAAAGAGACGGTGTCTGACAGATGAGAAGGACCAAACCAAGTTCTGATGACATCAGTAAAGTAAAGACCAAAGACCTGAGTGAATCCGTCAGCAGTATCAAGTATTTTAATAAGTAAGTGACCAGGTGGAGGATAATAATAAATCCCCCACTGGACACCACTGTGCAGTCTGACTCCACAGAAGAGAAGAAGACAGAAGACAGGAGAAGAAGAGGACGAAGATGTACAGGACTTGCAATGTACTGATGGGACCCAAAACCTGAGGGTGATAGCATGAGATTGGTGATAGCATTATATTATTAGTTGAGGCCCTATTGTTTATATTCTCTGAGGTTTATAATTATAATGTGGGTAAATATGCCACGGTACTGCAAATTACGATCTGAGGAGTTTTATGTGGAGGTGTGAGGTGAAGGTCACTGGTTGTTGTCACTCATATGTAAGAAGTACATGGCAGCAATGAGAGCCCATTGGTTATGTTACTCGGGTGTCTTTAGGTTTGGGGAAGATGCTGCCCATGACCTGTTATACCTGCAGGGGTAAAAGTCCCATTAGTACAGTAAGTGACAGTGCGACAATTATGACCAATATAAGTGCCGTGGAGGAGGTTTGGATTATTGCCAATATTAGTAGGTTTAACAGTAAAGAAGGCGAGGGGCTTAGAAGCCAGATTCGAGGGTCCATACAAGGTCCTCCTGATCTCGTCCACTGCAGTTAAGCCGGAAGGAAGGCCGACATGGATACACGCCTCGCACTGCAAGAGGGTCTCTACCAAAGAATGACTATCACGATATACATCCTTATCCTTTTTCGTGTTATTGCACAGAGTGCTGAGGGGGGACATGTAGCAATCACCCAGGCTGATGGGGTGACCACTTTTTGGTATAATTCTTCTAATACACATGTAGCTACATACCAGTTTGAATTTGAGTCTCTTATCCCAATTATTACCGTTAATAAAATGTAGACTGGATTAATTATATATATTACAACCAGCAGCGGTTTGTAAATTATACCCGAGATGCTTTACAAGAGTTAGCCGACCAACTAGGGCCCACTTCAACTGTGCCCACTATGTTTACACAAATAGACGAGGTGACACCGACAGTCCCTTTAAAGACAACCATCCTGTATCCTGAGGAGAATAGGGAAAGTTAGGACCACTCTGAAACCTTGGAAGTCCAGGTACAAAGGGGGGTTACTCATAAGGAGTAGCTCGTCTCAAGCTGGTGAAGAAATCCAAAACCCCTACCCGCCTGGTTCGAGTGGTCAGTAGTAGGTTGCTAGGTAAGACTCAGGGATAGAGTAATAATATTTTTAGGGGGGACTGTCAGGGATCATTAGCCTGTATATTGCTTGCAAAAACATCATTACTTTAAATCAGTATATTCCACAAAGAACTTGAATGTAACAAGATGGAGCCTGCATCAGGAACACGCCTATGGAGACACCGCCCCTGGAATGCAAGAGGAGTGTACAGATGAACTCACAGCTGAATAGAGCCAATAGGGCTTAAGCACGACCCACATCTCTAGGAAGGAGATTTGTAAATTCTTTGTTCAATAAAGTTCTATTGTACTTCCTGCTTCACTGAGGGAAGATGTCTACCACCATTTCTGTCTGGTATGTCTCTTCCATGCATGCCCTCAGTTTTCAACTTACAGAGGTGGTTATTCGGTGTGAAATAACAGGGAAAAGGAAGTTACCCTGACAGGACCAGTGCGGTGAGCACTGTGTGGCTATGGAGGCCCTGTGGGCCCCCAGGCTTACAATTGCGTCCCCTAGAGTTACGCCACTGATACAGTAGCCTATGGCAGAGCAGTGAGCTACCTACCTGCTCTGTCATAGTGTTCAATAGCATCTGTGTCCGAAAGACGCAGACACTATTGAATGTGGCGTCTCTACCACTGTAGCAGTCATAGTGGCTACTAGTGAAGCCTCTGGGCATGTCGGCACGGGCACCCTCATGCCGCGGGCCCTGTAGCAGATGCTATGGCTGCTGGAGCGGTGGTTATGCCACTGCTCCTGGGTACACGCGACGTGGATTGAAAACCTGTGATCCATGCAGGTTTAGAACAGAAAGTATATTACAAAGTTTATTCATTACAGAAAATAATAAATAGTTTTTATTTTTGTCTGAATACCCCTTTAACTCCTATTTTATTTTACTCTTATCTATACAGTTTTTTTTTAGGCTGGTTAAAGGTGCCATTATTTATACCTTGTTGTAATGGGAATGACTTTGCATCTACAATATACTTATCTGATTTTTCTTGCATTTAGAGGTGCTCCTTGGCCTTGGTGTGACTAAGGCTTCATGCCCACTTCAGTCTTTTTCTTCAGGGTGCTAGCCGTTTTCCAGACGGCTAGCAACCTGACCCATTCATTTCAATGGGGCCATGCACACTTCAGTTTTTTGACGGTCCCGTTGCTCCGTTCCAACAAAAGTAGAGCTTGTCCTACTTTGGTCCGAGATTCCGTGACCGTGAGGTCCATGCAAATCAATGGGGCCGTCAAAAAAACTGAAGGCACACGGAAGGCGTCCGTGCAGGGCCGCCATCAGGGGGGTATTAGGGGTAGTGGTGTGAGGGGCCCGGCCAAAACTAATTGAAAGGGGGGCCCGGCAACTGCCTCGACATTCTTTTGGTAGGAAAAAACGGGCCCCTGCAATGGGGCCCGTTTTTTTCACCAAAAGAATGTCGTGAGCTGCTGCTGCTGCTGCTGCTGCGGGCCCCCTCCCCTCGTCATGGGGGGCCGTCAAACCGTCCGCCCGCGCGCGCACCCGATCTCGCGCACAATGAAACTGCCGCGCGTGCGCACTCGCGAGCGCGCATCCACGAACGCCCGCACTGGAGACCGTCCGCGCGCGCACCCGCGATCGACCGCGCGCGCACCCGCAAACGAAGCGCGCACCCGCGACCGGCCGCGCGCGCACCCGCGAACGAAGCGCGCGCAGCCGCGGACACACATGGACAAAACTTACCTGGAGCCTGGCTGGAGGTGAAGGACTGGACGTCTGGACCGAAGACCTCCCCTGGAAGACATCGCCGGAAGAGGACTGGAGTGGGAGCAGCTCTTCTGACACACAGTGAGTAAATTATCTCAAAGTGTTGTTTATGTATGGCCCTGTTTACACAGTATTTTGCAGGCAAAAAAAAATCTGCCTCAAAATTCCTTAAAGAATTTTGAGGCAGATTTTGACCTGCCCACACTATCTTGCCGCGTTTTTTGCTCGCGGCGATTGAGGACAGCAGACAAAAAACTCAGCGAAAAATGCATTTTCTGCCTCCCATTGATTTAGATGGGAGGTCAGAGGCAGAACCGCGGCAAGAAAGGACGTGCTGCTTTTTCTTTTTTCCGCGACTGGCTCCCATTGATTTCAGATTAAATCAATGGGAGGCGGTTTTGGAAGTGGTTTGGTGCTGATTCTGACGCAGCGTCCGAGTCAATGTCAAGGCCCAAAAACTCTGTGAACTGGGCCTTATTGTTAGGGCTTATTCAGACGAACGTGTAATACGTCCGTGCAACGTGCGTGATTTTCACGCGCCTCGTACGGATCTATGTTACTCTATGGTGCCGTGCGGACTGTCAGTGATTTTCACACAGCGTGTGTCCGCTGCGTAAAACTCACGACATGTCCTATATTGGTGCATTGTTCGCGCATCACGCACCCATTG
This sequence comes from Rhinoderma darwinii, assembly GCF_050947455.1. Classification (NCBI taxonomy): domain Eukaryota; kingdom Metazoa; phylum Chordata; class Amphibia; order Anura; family Rhinodermatidae; genus Rhinoderma; species Rhinoderma darwinii. The sequence goes on from NC_134689.1 coordinate 372,889,153, forward strand.
AAGTCAATGGGTGCGTGAAAATCACGCCCAGCACTTCCGCAGCCATATAAACTATGAATGAAATTAGAAAAGCACCGCGTGCTACAAACATACAAACAGAGTGTCATAATGATGGCGGCTGCGCGAAAATCACGCAGCCGCGCATCATACGCTGCTGACACACGGAGCTGTTATGGACCTTTTGCATGCGCAAAATGCCACGTTTTTTGCGCGTGCAAAAAGCACACGCTTGTGTAAATCCGGCCTTAGGGTAGGAACACACTAGGCATGAACACTGCGGATTTTATGCAACACATTTTATTGTGGATAATCCGCAGCGTATCACAGTCGCAGCAGAGTGGATGAGATTTGAACAAATCTCATCCACACGCTGCAAAAATAATGGACCTGCAGTGTGACTTTGGCTTTTTAAGTCGCATGTCAATGTATTCTATGGAATCGCTGCTCCTCTGTTGCGGAAATGCTGCGATTCTGCCGCAAAAATCACACAAGAGAAGAAAAAAAAGGTACTTTTTTAAATTGATAAAGTTTAGACTTGCCCCGGCCGTAGTCCTGGTGACGCGATCCTCTATTCTTAGCGCAGCTCGGCCTCCTGTCATGACGTTTCATCCCATGTGACTGATGCAGCGGTCACATGGTCTACAGCGTCATCCCAGGAGGCGGGGCTACGTTCAGAAGAGAGAGATGCGTCACCAGGACTACGGCCAGGGCAAGTCTAAACTTTTTTTTCCCTGCAGGATTCCCGCAGCGGACACGCCTCACGAAACCTGCGCCACTATTTGGTGCGGTTTTGCTGGCAGAATTCCCTGCGGCTCCCGGGATAAGCTGTGTAGTTTTACTCAGCATATCCGCCTAGTGTGTCCCTTATGATGTCGCTCCTGGAGCTGCTGCCGCTCTCTAAATAGCCAGTTGGTCCAGTAGAATTTGGAATTATTTTTTTTTGTGAACCAGCTTAAAAAAATACAAAACTTTTGTGTTAGGGCCTGTTCACATCACCGTTCGCTTCCGCTCCGGGGTTCCTTCTGAGGTTTCTGTCGGGTGAACCCCGCAACGGAAAGTGAAAGTGACAGCACAGCTTCCGTTTCAGTCACCATTGATCTCAATGGTGACGGAAACATCGCTAATGGTTTCCGTTCGTCACCATTCCGGCTGGTTTTCGGACGGAATTAATAGCGCAGTCGACTGCGCTAATGGTGATGCAAACGGAAGCTGTGCTATCACTTTTACTTTACGTTGCGGGGTTCACCCGACAGAAACCTCAGAAGGAACCCCGGAGCGGAAGCGAACAGTGATGTGAACAGGCCCTAACACCAAAGTTTTGTATTTTTTTAAGCTGGTTCACAAAAAAAAATAATTCTAAATTCTACTGGACCAACTGCCTATTTAGAGACCGGCAGCAGCTCCAGGAGCGACATCATAAGGGACACACTAGGCGGATATGCTGAGTAAAACTACACAGCTTATCCCGGGAGCCGCAGGGAATTCCGCCAGCAAAACCGCACCAAATAGTGGCGCAGGTTTCGTGAGGCGTGTCCGCTGCGGGAATCCTGCAGGGAAAAAAAAGTTTAGACTTACCCCGGCCGTAGTTTAAGTGACGCATCTCTCTCTTCTGAACGTAGCCCCGCCTCCTGGGATGACGCTGTAGACCATGTGACCGCTGCAGCAGTCACATGGGATGAAATGTCATGACAGGAGGCGGGGCTGCGCTAAGAATAGAGGATCGCGTCACCAGGACTACGGCCGGGGCAAGTCTAAACTTTATCAATTTAAAAAAGTGGCTCTTTTTTTTTTTCTCATTTGTGATTTTTGCGGCAGAACCGCAGCATTTCTGCAACAGAGGAGCGGCGATTCCACAGAATACATTGACATGCGACTTAAAAAGCCAAAAAGTCACACTGCAGGTCCATTATTTTTGCAGCGTGTGGATGAGATTTGTTCAAACCTCATCCACTCTGCTGCGACTGTGATACGCTGCGGATTATCCACAATAAAATGTGTTGCATAAAATCCGCAGTGTTCATGCCTAGTGTGTTCCTACCCTAAGGCCGGATTTACACAAGCGTGTGCTTTTTGCGCGCGCAAAAACGTGGCGTTTTGCGCTTGCAAAAGGTCCATAACAGCTCCGTGTGTCAGCAGCGTATGATGCGCGGCTGTGTGATTTTCGCGCAGCCGCCATCATTATGACACTCTGTTTGTATGTTTGTAGCACGTGGTGCTTTTCTGTTTTCATTCATAGTTTATACGGCTGCGGAAGCGCTGGGCGTGATTTTCACGCACCCATTGACTTCAATGGGTGCGTGATGCGCGAACAATGCACAAATATCGGACATGTCGTGAGTTTTACGCAGCGGACTCGCGCTGCGTGAAAATCACTGACAGTCTGCACGGCACCATAGAGTAACATAGGTCTGTGCAAGGCGCGTGAAAATCACACACGTTTCACGGACGTATTACACGTTCGTGTGAATAAGCCCTAACAATAAGGCCCAGTTCAACGTTTTTGGGCCTTGATATTGACTCGGACACTGCGTCAGAATCAGCACCAAAAAACTTCCAAAACCGCCTCCCATTGATTTAATCTGAAATCAATGGGAGCCAGTCGCGGAAAAAAGAAAAAGCAGCACATCCTTTCTTGCCGCGGTTCTGCCTCTGACCTGCCATCTAAATCAATGGGAGGCAGAAAATGCATTTTTCGCTGCGTTTTCTGTCTGCTGTCCTCAATCGCCGTGGGCAAAAAACGCGGCAAGATAGTGTGGGCAGGTCAAAATCTGCCTCAAAATTCGGTGCGCGCTTCCAGGCGGTCGCCGGTGCGCATGCGCGGGAGTTTGCGTGGTGCGCGTGATCGGTCGCACGGGCGGCGGTGTTTGACGGCCCCCATGCTACCCAGGGCCGCCATCAGGGGGGGGTATTAGGGGTACTGATGTGAGAGGCCCGGCCAAACCTAATTGAAAGGGGGGCCCGCAGCTCATGACATTCTTTTGGTGAAAAAAACGGGGCCTGTTTTTTTTTCTACCAAAGGCAAGTCGCGGCAGTTTGCCGGGCCCCCCTTTCAATTAGGTTTGGCCGGGCCTCTCACATCAGTACCCCTAATACCCCCCCTGATGGCGGCCCTGGGTACCATGATATAGTACTGGACGGAGTACCGTTAACAGGCGGTGCCACGGTAGGGGGGCCCAGAAAATGTAGCTGTAGGGGGCCCTGAAATTCCTGATGGCGGCCCTGCGTCCGTGTGTGCCGGAGCCGTTGCCTAGCAACGGCCGGGCGGGCAGAGGTACACATACAGACAGATACTGCACTGCACTAATCGGCAGCCCGTTCTTTCTGACATCACTGATAGAGAGAAGAGGCTGCTGATCAGTGCTGGAACGCAGCGATATTAAGAAAAATAAGTTCATACGTACCCCGGCCATTGTCTTGGTGACGCGTCCCTCTTCTGAAATCCAGTCCCTGGATGACGCAGCAGTCCATTTGACCGCTGCAGCCTGTGATTAGCTGGTCTAAAACGTCATCTCAGGAGGCTGGACTTGAGGAAGAAGCACGCAAGCCGGGAGTTCTGGGTAAGTAGTAACTTTTTTTTGTTGCGTGTTTTTTTTTAATGAACCATTAATCTATATTGTGAGCGCCGCGCATGGTATTCCCTGTCCAGCGGTAGTCTCTGTCCAGGGTTCTGAAAGAGTTAAAGGGCTGCACTGATCGGCAGTAACTCTTTCAGCACCCTGGACAGTGAGTACCGCTGGACAGGGAATAGCATGTGCGGCACTCACGATATCGTGTACATAGTGTGAACGGGTTTCAGTTACCTCTCGGAAACTGAAACACGGAAGTGTACACGGAGTACACATGGGAAGCACACGGTTCCAATAACGGATAAACGGATCCGTGAAAAACTACAGTGAAAACGGTGATGGAAGTGTGCATGAGGCCTTAAGCTACATATTACAAGGGTTATTTCAATTTTATTATTTCATTTACAGCTCTTGCACACGACCGAGATCGGGCCGTTAAAAACTGTGAGTATCGGGTGGATTTCCTGGCCTGACCACAGTACATGTGACCGGGACTCCTGGCATCATAGACGTTCTCCCCGCGGATCTGCTGTTCTGTACTGTATCATTTTGTTCAGTTCGGAACAGCAGGTCCGTGGGGAGGCAGGGACTCCTAGCATCATAAAATGTCTATGATGCCAGGAGCCCCGTTCACCTGTACAGCAGTCGAGCCGGGAAATCCAGCCACACATTGACCATTTTTCACGGCACGAACTCGGTCGTGTGGAAGAGGTGTTAGTCTTTGTCTTGCTGAAATCAATGGGGCAGATATACTAATGTTGTCTAACATTTAGACAGTTTAAACCAGGGATCTCAAGCCCGCAGGCCGCATACGGCCCCTGAGGCTGTCATCTGCGGCCCGCGAGACACAGAGCCGCTAGTACAGACTCTGCTCTGGGACTTGGAATTCCCTGACATCGCTGTCCACATATGGACAGTGTGTCAGGGTCTTCCCCAGAATGGAGTCCCGGGCAGAGCGCTAGTACAGACTTTGCACCGGGATTCTGGAATTCCCTGACATCGCTGTCCACATATGGACAGCGATGTCTGGGGCTTCCAAAAGAGCCGGAGTCCCATGCAGAGCGCTAGTATCAGCACTGCTCCGGGACTCTGTTGAATTCCCTGACATCACTGTCCAAATATGGACAGCGATGTCTGGGGTTTCCCCAGAGCTGGAGTCCCGGGCAGAGCGCTAGTATAGGCTCTGCTCTGGGACTCTGGGGAAGCCTCTGACATCGCTGTCCATACATCGACAGTGATGTTAGGGGCTTCCCCAGAGCATGAGTCCCAGGAGGAGCCTACTAGTGCTCTCCCCGGGACTCCAGTTCTGGGGTTGCCCATGACATCCATGTCCATATAAGGACAGTGATGTCAGGAGCAGAGCTGGAATCCCAGGCAGAGTGCTAGAAGCGGCTCTGCTCCGGGACTCCAGCTATGGGCAAGCCCCTGACATCACTGTCCATATATGGACACTGATATTAATAGCTTCCCCAGAGTTACGGCGCAGAGCCTACACTAATGCTCTGCTCCGGGACTCCGGCTCTGGGGTTGCCCCTGATATCACATTCTGGTCCAGGAGGATCCCCTGACGTCACTGTCTATGGACAGTCACGTCAGGGGCTCCAACAGTAGAGGAATCCCCATCCAAAGCTTCGGCAACTCTCTCGCTGGGGATTCCACTCCTAGAGGGAGCCCCAATGGAGCTATCTACTTGGGGTGTGTGTGGCATTATCTGCAGAGGGCACTGTGGCAGCATCTGCGGAGGGCACTGTGGCAGCATCCACTGAGTGCACTGCGGCAGCATCCACAGAGGGCACTGCGGCAGCATCTCCACAGGGCACTGTGGCAGCATGTGCAGGACACTGTGGCATTATCTAGGGGTGTGTTGCATTATCTACAGAGGGCACTGTGGCAGCATCTGTGGAGGGCACTGTGGCAGCATCTATGGAGGGCACTGTGGCAGCATCTACAGAGGGCACTGTGGCAGCATTTACAGAGGACACTGTGGCATTATCTAGGGGTGTGTTGCATTATCTACAGAGGGCACTGTGGCATTATCTACAGAGGTCACTGGCATTATCTACAGAGGGCACTGTGGCATTATCTACAGGGCACTGTGGCATTATCTACAGAGGGCACTGTGGCATTATCTACAGAGGGAACTGTGGCATTATCTGCAGAGGGCACTGTGGCAGCATCCACAGTGGGCACGGTGGCAGCATCCACAGAGGGCACTGTGGCACTATCTAAATAGGGGCTGCCCAATCTTGACATGTGTGTCTGCCAAACACTGCCTGCTGAGCCGCCGGACTGCATTTAGCGACACTTAAACTGGAAAACTGGATTGTTGAAATAAGCACGTGGAGAAATATCTAAAATTTTAAACCTAGCGGTATTATTATAGTAATGTAGTATTGTTAAAGTAATATTGTGTTATAGCAGATCAAATAACTAATTGATTAATAATAATTTTGTATTGTATCAACTTCCCATTTTTTCTATATGTGGCCCACTTACCCGGCCGAGTTTGAGACCCCTGGTGTAAACGTAGACCAGGCAGTCGGAAGATGCGCCAAATTCTTGAAACCAGTAAGGTAGATTATGGGTCTGGGCCCTTTGCACGTATATTGAGTAACGGCATCCCAAAAAGGTTTTGTTATACTTTTGCAAGCGGGACTTAGGGCTTGTTCACATCAGGGTCAGGGTTCCGTTGATGGGTTCCGTCAGACCTTTCCATTGGAGGATTCCGCCAAAACGACGGAAACCTTACGGAACGGAGACAAACAGAAACCAATTGCAATGGAGGCATTACCATTGAAATCAATGGTTATGCAAATAAAAGCTATGGTTTCCGTTTGCCTTTCGGTTGATGGGTTCCCCTGATGAAAAGGTCTGACGGAACCCATCAACGGAACCTAACGCTGATGTGAATACACCTTTAGATAATCGTCTATAGCAGTTGTATGTTATCCTAGGATTGTAAATAGTTCAATATATGAAATCACATAAACAAACGTTTGTTTGTTCCTTTTTATTATTCTATGAAAAAAAGTATTACATAACAAAATATCATTACTAATGTAAACAATGAAACTTCCGCATGCCGCTACCACACTGTAACATTTTCCTTCTTACACATGTGGGGGTCTGTTTTTCTGTTTCTAGCAGTTTTATTGCTTTATTACTATAAGATCCCTAATCTTATAATTGCATACTTGCCAACTGCCCTGAATTTGCCGGGACTTTCATGAATTTACTGAAACAGTCCTGGCAAATTACTGTCCCGGGACTTGTCCCGGCAACTGCTACGTTCAATTGTATCTGCATCCTCAGGACGCAGATACAATTGAATACTATGACAGAACAGGAAACTGTTCGCTTCCTGCTCTACCGACCGGGGATTCCGCTGAAGGAAGGACCACTGACGTCACTGCCCTTACATGGACAGTGAAGTCAGGGCTCTCTCTATGAGGAGGATTCCCGGCCAGGGCGTCAGCAACGTTTTTGCTAGGAATTACGGAGCTCCAGAAGCCCCTGACTTCATTGTCCATATATGGACAGTGAAGTCTTCAGTGGCTCCCTCTATGAGCGGAATCCCAGGCCAGGCGTTTGCAATGCTCTCGCCGGTAACTCTGCTGGAGGAGATGCCCCTGACTTCACTGCTCTTTTATGGACAGTGAAGTCAGGGCTTCCTCTATGAGTGGAATTCCCGACCAGGGCGTCAGCAATGCGTTGGCCGGGGATTCCGACACTCCAGGAGTTGCCCATGACTTCACTGTCCAAATAAAGGCAGTGATGTCAGGGGCACCTCCTGCAGCGGAATTACCGGTCAGAGCATGAGGGGGGACCACTGCTGCGCAATATCTACTGAGGGCAGTGTGCAGCACCATCTACAAGGGGCACTGAGTGTGGCACCATCTACGCTGTTTTTTTTACGCTACCAGTAGTGGTCAGCACATATCGCCTAGCCCTAGTGAGAAAGTGAGATATCACCTGCCTGTAAACAACCAGATAACCGGAGACATACCGGCCACCATAGTAGTTGTCAACATAACTAGTGCAGAAATTTTGTTCATTTTTTCTTGTATACAGATATTCTGGAAAGTCATGTACCACTAGCCACACCCACTAGATGAACCATGTCTCCATAAGACACACCCACAAAGACTCCACACCCTGAGGCTGGGTTCACACGACCTATTTTCAGACGTAAACGAGGCGTATTATGCCTCGTTTTACGTCTGAAAATAGGGCTACAATACGTCGGCAAACCTCTGCCCATTCATTTGAATGGGTTTGCCGACGTACTGTGCAGACGACCTGTCATTTACGCGTCGTCGCTTGACAGCTGTCAAACGACGACACGTAAAAATACAGCCTCGTCAAAAGAAGTGCAGGACACTTCTTTGGACGTTTTTGGAGCTGTTTTCTCATAGACTCCAATGAAAACAGCTCCAAAAACGGACGTAAAAAACGCTGCGAAAACGGCGCGAAAAACGCCGCGAAAAACGCGAGTTGCTCAAAAAACGTCTGAAAATTAGGGGCTGTTTTCCCTTGAAAACAGCTCTGTATTTTCAGAAGTTTTTGGTCACTACGTGTGCACATACCCTTAGTGTCCCTGGAAAAAAAATTCATATGTTGGCAACTATGTAATTGTGGTGTATACTGAGTTAGAAGGGAGGAGCAACCCAAATATCTCTGGCATGTTTGATTAAAAAAATATATAATAATAATAATAAAAAAAATAATGAAATTCAGCAAAAAGCACACAGAAGTGACAAATGGGAATGACAATTTCACATTCATGTAACAAACTACAATAATTTGAAGGTGATATTTTTCATTTTATAAAGCTGTGTTATGGGATCTGAGAAACCTAAAATATATGATTTTCAAAATTTTAAAATCCTGTTATCATCTGTATATTGAATTTTTTTCTTTAGACTGGGCGCACAAAGGTCGGATACACATCATATCCATTCTGGCATCTGCAGAAAATTCTGCCCAAAAAAAACGCACTAAATTGTGGTGCAGATTTTCGGGCTGGCTGGTGCAGTCACATGGAATGCACTCAGAGCAGAGGATTGCGTCGCCATGACAACGCCCGGGGTAAGTATTAACCTTTTTCCTGTTTTCTGATTTTTTTCAGCAGAATCGCATGCTTTCCTGCTGCAAAAACCGCAACATTTGCCTCTTTGTTGCAGGTTATACCTGCCATTGAATTTAATGAGGAAAATCTGCAACAATAGAGCAGGAATTCCACAGCACGTCAATTTATTATAAAAATCGCACCGCAGGTCAATTTCTGAATTGTTTCTCGGGGGATTTTTTCCTCAGTGTGTGGATGAGATTTGCTCAAATCTCATCCGTTCTGCTGCTACTGTAAAATGCTACGGATTTTCCGCAATGAAATTCGTTGCCCGAAATCCGCAGTGTTTACGCTACGTGTGTCCTTACCCTTACAGTAAACGAAATGCAAATGGTTGTGTTAATTCTATTACTCTAGGACTATCCTTAAGATAGTTCATCAATATTTGATCACTACTAAATACACGAGAAAAGGAGTCAGAACTATTAAGCAAGAAGCGTAAAATATAGAAAATTGCAAATTTTATTGGACAATACAAAAATACATGGTTAAAAAACAGACTACAAACCCAATAACTGCATATCTCCAAAGTAGGAGACAATATGGAGCCACAAAGCTACTTTAATTAATACAGTTTGTATATGTCATATTCATCGGGAAAGTTTCCCAAAACAGGTTACCAAAAAATATGCTCTAAAACAAGTCCCTAGAACAATGTAATAAGGCTAACAGAACACTTGTGTCCAAAGTATTTCCTGAAAACTCCCCAGTATAATGCGTCTCTGTAAACAGTAATAGGGGATACCGAGGTAGTGATCTATTTATAGTAGTGAGTACATTTAATCCACTCAGTACCAGTATAGTAATTAATTCAAAAAAGAACCAATAGTAGAAATAGCCTATTAAAGACAATGTCTAAATATGCAGATAACCCGGTAACAGCATGACAAAAAGTAGTAGTTTTAGTAGAAGAAACCAGCAAGTACTAACCCATGTGGCTCCTCAGTTGTGACAGCTCCCAAGTATGGAGAAAAACCCCAACGCGCGTTTCGCGTAGATTGCTTTTTCAAGGGGTGTTCTGAGTTGTACAAATTAAACCTCTTAAATACAATAGGTCGGGAAGTCAGCTGGTTTCTCAGGCCAATGAAAGCCTGGGCTTTTGCTCCCATCGCGCGTGCCGAGATGAGTCACCACACAATCACAGCTCCGAGCCGCCGGGACCCGACCACGCATGCGCGGCTCCGGAAACCGCGCACGCGCAGACAGGCACAGCCAGCCACAAGAGCAAGGACCGCGGGCGACACACTCGACACGCACAGATGGGAACAAAAGTAAGTAATGAAAAAACTATGGCGAATCTCAAAAATTATATGGAGAGAAGTCTTTAAAAAAATCTATTAATTTTCCCCTTTGGAATATAGGCTGATTTCAAAAAGAAAACAAGAATATCATCCACCACATATATATACAAACACATTACAGTAAAAAAAGGCCCTCCTCATAATTGTATGAAGAAAAGCCAGCGCATATAAATGTAGGGTAATCTAACAAAAATGAATAAAGTGTAAAGAAATAACAAATTATGAGTCATAATAGACACAATGTTTTTATCAAAAAAATATATAATAATAGAAAGTGACAGAAAATTATAATAATAAGATGCTGAATAAACCAGCAATAATAAGATGCTGAAAAAAACAGCAATACTGGGGTGAAACAATAATATATAAATATTGTTGGATGTTCAAGGAGAATGCCCACAAGGAGAAAAATATATCCAAGTGTGCATTCAACCCGGACATCCATACACAAATGTGTGAATTAACATAACTATATAAGATAAATATAAAATTAATATAAAATTCAAAAAAGTAAGTAAAACTACACGTAAGTAAATATCGAAACCCATACTATAGTTTAAGCATAGATTCTTAAATACAGATTCAATAGTGAACAAAAGCAACGTGTGAATATGTTCCAATGGAATCCCATCATATTCCAGGATATCGGGAAGTAAAGAAATTTCTCCAAACAGATCCAGCTCATGATGTTCCATCCCAGCGACCATGAATATCCCAGAAAAACTCTGGTATGGAGGAATAAGGTAGCAAACTAAACAGAACAAAAACATAAATTAATAGATATACAGAATAAAACCGTTTAAAATAAATGGCAGATAACGAATTTTTAAAGGAAAGAAGCAAAACTTAATGTTTCGTTCAGTCCAACAGGGGCCATAGTACCAAGGGTGATAATCCACTTACATTCCCTCTGAGCCAGCAATTTTTTGGAATCCCCACCTCTAATACCACAGAATACTCTATCAATACCCCATGCCTTAAAGGATTTTGGGTCACAGGCATGGTGTATCTTGAAGTGTCTGGGAATGGTCTTAAGGAGTGTAATATCCTCAATATCCTTGGCGGCCGTTATATCACGCACATGTTCTCTTATCCTGATCCTCAGTTGTCTTGAGGTCAGGCCAACATATACTTTCTGGCAGCCACAGGTTGCGTAATAAATTACGTTCACTGTGCTGCAGGAAATGTAGTGTCGTATATCAAAGACTTTAAGGCATGGGGTATTGATAGAGTATTCTGTGGTATTAGAGGTGGGGATTCCAAAAAATTGCTGGCTCAGAGGGAATGTAAGTGGATTATCACCCTTGGTACTATGGCCCCTGTTGGACTGAACGAAACATTAAGTTTTGCTTCTTTCCTTTAAAAATTCGTTATCTGCCATTTATTTTAAACGGTTTTATTCTGTATATCTATTAATTTATGTTTTTGTTCTGTTTAGTTTGCTACCTTATTCCTCCATACCAGAGTTTTTCTGAGATATTCATGGTCGCTGGGATGGAACATCATGAGCTGGATCTGTTTGGAGAAATTTCTTTACTTCCCGATATCCTGGAATATGATGGGATTCCATTGGAACATATTCACACGTTGCTTTTGTTCACTATTGAATCTGTATTTAAGAATCTATGCTTAAACTATAGTATGGGTTTCGATATTTACTTACGTGTAGTTTTACTTACTTTTTTGAATTTTATATTAATTTTATATTTATCTTATATAGTTATGTTAATTCACACATTTGTGTATGGATGTCCGGGTTGAATGCACACTTGGATATATTTTTCTCCTTGTGGGCATTCTCCTTGAACATCCAACAATATTTATATATTATTGTTTCACCCCAGTATTGCTGTTTTTTTCAGCATCTTATTATTGCTGGTTTATTCAGCATCTTATTATTATAATTTTCTGTCACTTTCTATTATTATATATTTTTTTGATAAAAACATTGTGTCTATTATGACTCATAATTTGTTATTTCTTTACACTTTATTCATTTTTGTTAGATTACCCTACATTTATATGCGCTGGCTTTTCTTCATACAATTATGAGGAGGGCCTTTTTTTACTGTAATGCGTTTGTATATATATGTGGTGCATGATATTCTTGTTTTCTTTTTGAAATCAGCCTATATTCCAAAGGGGAAAATTAATAGATTTTTTTAAAGACTTCTCTCCATATAATTTTTGAGATTCGCCATAGTTTTTTTTTTCATTACTTACTTTTGTTCCCATCTGTGCGTGTCGAGTGTGTCGCCCGCGGTCCTTGCTCTTGTGGCTGGCTGTGCCTGTCTGCGCGTGCGCGGTTTCCGGAGCCGCGCATGCGTGGTCGGGTCCCGGCGGCTCGGAGCTGTGATTGTGTGGTGACTCATCTCGGCACGCGCGATGGGAGCAAAAGCCCAGGCTTTCATTGGCCTGAGAAACCAGCTGACTTCCCGACCTATTGTATTTAAGAGGTTTAATTTGTACAACTCAGAACACCCCTTGAAAAAGCAATATACGCGAAACGCGCGTTGGGGTTTTTCTCCATACTTGGGAGCTGTCACAACTGAGGAGCCACATGGGTTAGTACTTGCTGGTTTCTTCTACTAAAACTACTACTTTTTGTCATGCTGTTACCGGGTTATCTGCATATTTAGACATTGTCTTTAATAGGCTATTTCTACTATTGGTTCTTTTTTGAATTAATTACTATACTGGTACTGAGTGGATTAAATGTACTCACTACTATAAATAGATCACTACCTCGGTATCCCCTATTACTGTTTACAGAGACGCATTATACTGGGGAGTTTTCAGGAAATACTTTGGACACAAGTGTTCTGTTAGCCTTATTACATTGTTCTAGGGACTTGTTTTAGAGCATATTTTTTGGTAACCTGTTTTGGGAAACTTTCCCGATGAATATGACATATACAAACTGTATTAATTAAAGTAGCTTTGTGGCTCCATATTGTCTCCTACTTTGGAGATATGCAGTTATTGGGTTTGTAGTCTGTTTTTTAACCATGTATTTTTGTATTGTCCAATAAAATTTGCAATTTTCTATATTTTGCGCTTCTTGCTCAATAGTTCTGACTCCTTTTCTCGTGTATTTAGTATATGATTTTTGGAGTTTCTATTTCATTATTGGGGAGCTGGGAATTTTTTGCACTTGCTGGTAGCTCAACCCATATGACATTATAGTCCCATGAGACATTTGTTTATAATATTTGATCACTGTAGGTTCAACCTCTGAGACCCCATCAATGTTTGATCAGTATGGGTCTGACCTCCGCCGTTCAGAACAGTAAAGGGGCCACAGCGCTCATGCAAGCATTGCTTTCCCCTTCATTTATTTACATAGGCTAAATGAAAATGAATGGGACGGGCTAAAGTACCAAGCACTGCCACTCATACGGACGAGCCAATTTGCCTATGAAAACAATTAAAGGGACTCAAGCGCATTGCGGACCGTTAGTTGTGCTGATTGGCCATCAGTGTTAAAGGTATAGAGAATCCTTGTCACTTTTCTTGGGGAACTTAGATGGAAATTGCCAGTGTAGAGCAGGGTTCTCAAACTCGGCCGTGTAAGTGGGCCGCATATAGAAAAAATGGGAAGTTGATGGGCCGCATTACTTTCAAATTTGATACAATTCAAAATTATTGTTAATCAATTAGTTATTTGAACTACTATAACACTATATTACTATAATAATAATAATAATAATAATAATAATAATAATAATAATAATAATACTACATTACTATAATAATACCGCTTGGTTTAAAATTTGAGATATTTCTCCACGTGCTTATTTCAACAATCCAGCTTTCCAGTTTAAGTGTCGCTAAATGCAGTCCGGCGGCTCAGTTAGCAGCGTTTGGCAGACACACATGTCAAGATTGGGAAGCCTCTTTTTAGATAGTGCCGCAGTGCCCTCTGTGGATGCTGCCGCAGTGCCCTCTGTGGATGCTGCCGCAGTGCCCTCTGTGTATGCTGCCGCAGTGCCCTCTGTGGATGCTGCCGCAGTGCCCTCTGTGGATGCTGCCGCAGTGCCCTCTGTGGATGCTGCCGCAGTGCCCTCTGTGTATGCTGCCGCAGTGCCATCTGTGGATGCTGCCGCAGTGCCCTCTGTAGATGCTGCCGCAGTGCCCTCTGTGGATAATGCAACACACCACTAGATAATGCCACAGTGTCCTGTACATACTGCCACAGTGCCCTCTTTTTGATGCTGCCACAGTGCCCTCTTTTTGATGCTGCCGCAGATGCTGCCACAGTGCCCTCTGCAGATGCTGCCACAGTGCCCTCCGCAGTTGCTGCCACAGTGCCCTCCGCAGTTGTTGCCACAGTGATTTCAGGGGCTTGCCCATAGCAGGAGTCCCAGAGCAGAGCCACTTCTAGCACTCTGCCTGGGATTCCAGCTCTGCTCCTGACATCACTGTTCATATATGGACAGAGATGTCAGCGGCAACCCCAGAGCTGGAGTCCCGGGCAGAGCACTAGTAGGCTCTTCCTGGGACTCCAGCTGTGCTCCTGACATCACTGGGACTCCTGCTCTGGGGAAGCCCCTGACATCATTGTCGATGTATGGACAGCGATGTCAGAGGCTTCCCCAGAGTCCCGGAGCAGAGCCGATAATAGCGCTCTGCCCAGGACTCCGCTCTGGGGAAGACCTTGACACTGTCCATATATGGGCAGCGATGTCAGGGAATTCCACAGAGTCCCGGAGCAGAGCCTGTACTAGCGCTCTGCCTGGGACTCCGGCTCTGGGGAAGCCCCAGACATCGCTGTTCATATGTGGACAGCGATGTCAGGGAATTCCACAGAGTCCCGGAGCAGAGCCGATACTAGTGCTCTGCCCGGGACTCTGCTCTGAGCAAGACCCTGACACACTGTCCATATATGGGCAGCGATGTCAGGGAATTCCACAGAGTCCCAGAGCAGAGCCTGTACTAGCGCTCTGCCCGGGACTCCGGCTCTGGGGAAGCCCCAGACATCGCTGTTCATATGTGGACAGCGATGTCAGGGAATTCCACAGAGTCCCGGAGCAGAGCCGATACTAGCGCTCTGCCCTGGACTCCGCTCTGAGCAAGACCCTGACACACTGTCCATATATGGGCAGCGATGTCAGGGAATTCCACAGAGTCCCGGAGCAGAGCCTGTACTAGCGCTCTGCCCGGGACTTCGGCTCTGGGGAAGCCCCAGACATCGCTGTTCATATGTGGACAGCAATGTCAGGGAATTCCAGAGTCTCGGAGAAGAGCCGATACTAGCGGCTCTGTGTCCCGCGGGCCGCAGATGACAGCCCCAGGGGCCGCATGCGGCCTGCGGGCCGCGTGCTTGAGACCCCTGGTGTAGAGTATAATAGAATTATATTATGATCATGTCCAGTGGTCGGGTCATAATGGGAGGTGTAGGGTTCTATGTATAGAGTATAAAAGAATTGTATTATAGATATGTCCAGTGTCTTTTCAGGTGGGAGGTGTAGTGTTCTATGTATAAAGCAGGGGTCTCAAGCACGCGGTCCGCAAGCCACATGTGGCCCCTGGGGCAGTCATCTGCGGCCTGCGGGGCACAGAGCCGCTAGTACAGGCTCTGCTCTGGAACTCTGTGGAATTCCCTGACATCGCTGTTCACATATGGACAGCAATGTCTGGGGCTTCCCCAGAGCCGGAGTCCCGTGCAGAGCGCTAATATCGGCTCTGCTCCGGCACTCTGTGAAATTCCCTGACATTGCTGTCCATATATGGACAGTGTTGTCAGGGTCTTCCCCAGAGCGGTGTCCCGGGCAGAGCGCTAGTATAGGCTCTGCTCTGGGACTCCGGTGAAGCCTCTGACATCGCTGTCCATACATCGACAGTGATGTCAGGGGCTTCCCCAGAGCAGGAGTCCCAGTGATGGCAGGAGCACAGCAGGAGTGCCAGGAAGAGCCTACTAGCGCTCTGCCCTGGACTCAAGCTCTGGGGTTGCCCCAGACATCCATGTCCTATATGGACAGTGATGTCAGGAGCAGAGCTGGAATCCCAGACAGAATGCTAGAAGTGGCTCTGCTCCGGGACCCCAGCTCTGGGCAAGCCCCTGACATCAGTGTCCATATATGGACACTGATTTAAGTGGCTTCCCAGGAGTTCTGGCGCAGAGCCTATACTAGTGCTCTGCTTCGGGACACCGGCTCTGGGGTTCCCCTGACGTCACAGTGTATGGACAGTGATGTCAGGGGCTCCAACAGCAGAGGAATCCCCAGCCAAAGCTATCTACTTGGGGTGTGTGTGGCATTATCTTGCGAGGGCACTGTGGCAGCATCTGCAGGGGGCACTGGGCAGCATCTGCAGAGGGCACTGTGGCAGCATCTGTGGAAGGCAAAGTGGCAGCATCTGAGGAGGGCATTGTGGCAGCATCTGAAGAGGGCACTGTGGCAGCATCTGCGGAGGGCACTGTGGCAGCATCTGTGGAGGGCACTGTGGCAGCATCTACAGAGGGCACTGTGGCAGCATCTACAGAGGGCACTGTGGCAGCATCTACAGAGGGCACTGTGGCATCATCTACAGAGTGCACTGTGGCATCAACTACAGAAGGCACTGTGGCATTATCTACAAGTGGGTGTGTGGCAGTATCTACAGAAGACACTGTGGCATTACCCAGGGGTGTGTTGCATTATCTACAGAGGGCACTGATTTATTATCTACAGAGGGCACTGTGGCATTATCTACAGAGGGCACTGTGGCATTATCTACAAGTGGGTGTGTGGCAGTATCTACAGAGGACACTGTAGCATTATCTAGGGGTGTGTTGCATTATCTACAGAGGACACTGTGGCATTATCTACAGAGGGCACTGTGGCATTATCTACAGAGGGCACTGTGGCAGTATCTACAGAGGGCACTGTGGCAGTATCTACAGAGGGCACTGTGGCATTATCTACAGAGGGCACTGTGGCATTATCTAGAGAGGGCACTGTGGCACTATCTATAAAGGGGCAGCCCAATCTTGACATGTGTGTCTGCCAAACGCTGCCAACTGAGCCGCCAGACTGCATTTAGCGACACTTAGGCTTGATCCACACGAGCGCTGCGCATCTCGGACTGCTCAGCGCTGCGGGACACGATGTCACGCATCCAACATAATTGAGAGTCTATGGAGGGATGCGTGATGCGTGGAAAGATAGGACATGTCCTATTTTCGCACGGACCCTTAACACGGTCCATTGAAACAAAGCCTTTGTGTGAACGGCCACATTGAATTACATAGGTCCGTGGGACGGCCGCTGTTTCAACGGCCGTCCCACGGACGTTTAACACGTTCGTGTGAATCAAACCTTAAACTGGAAAACTAGATTGTTGAAATAAGCACATGGAGAATTCTCTCAAATTTTAAACCTAGCGGTATTATTATAGTAATGTAGTATTAGTAATATAGTGTTGTAGTAGTTCAAATAACTAATTGATTAACAATAATTTTTTATTGTATCAAATTTGAAAGTAATGCGGCCCGTCAACTTCTCATTTTTTCTATATGTGGCCCACTTACCCGGCCGAGTTTGTGACCCCTGCTCTACACCTAGAACACTACACCTCCTAACATGACCCGACCACTGGATATGATTATATTACAATTCTATTATACTCTATACATAGATCACTACTCTTCCCGACATGACCCAACCACTGGGTATGACCATAATACTGTTATATTATACTGTATACATAGAACACTACACCTCCCAACATGACCCAACCACTGGACATGATCATAGTATGATTCTATTATACTCTATATATAGAACACTACATCTCCCAACATGACCCGACCACTGGACATGATCATAATACAATTCTATTATACTGTATATACAGAACTCTACACCTACTAACATGACCCTAAGATTGGACATGACCATAATACAATTATTATAATAAAATAGTTATATTCAGGTACCCTTGTGCGGGACTTTGTATTGATTGGGTGCTCTATTGTTTGGCAAGCTGCCTCCCCGCTATGGCGGTGCGGCCTAGTGGGTCCACATATTATACTCTATACATAAAACACTACACCTCCCACCTGACCAGACGCTGGACATGTCTATAATACAATTCTATCAAACTCTACACATAGAACACTACACCTCCTAACATGACCCCGACCACTGGATATGATTATAATACAAATCTATTATACCCTATACATAGATCACTACTCCTCCCGACATGACCCAACCACTGGGTTTGACCATAATACTGTTCTATTATACTGTATATATAGAATACTACACCTCCCAACATGACCCGACCACTGGACATGATCAAAGTATAATTCTATTATACTCTATACATAGAACACTACACCTCCCAACATGAGCCGACCACTGGACATGATCATAATACAATTCTATTATACTGTATATATAGAACACTACACCTCCTAACATGACCCGAACATTGGATATGACCATAATACAATTATTATAATAAAATAGTTATATTCAGGTACCCTTGTGTGGGACTTTGTATTGATTGGGTGCTCTGTTGTTTGGCCAGTTGCCTCCCGCTATGGCGCTGCGGCCTAGTGGGTACACATATTATACTCTATACATAGAACACTACACCTCCCACCTGACCAGACGCTGGACATGTCTATAATACAATTCTATTATACTCTACACTACACCTCCTAACATGACCCCGACCACTGGATATGATTTTAATACAATTCTAATATACTCTATACATAGATCACTACTCCTCCCGACATGACCCAACCACTGGGTTTGACCATAATACTGTTCTATTATACTGTATACATAGAACACTACACCTCCCAACTGTAAAGGATCTGCCAGACACAACTTCTGTGTCGACGCCCATAGGTAATCAGTCTGCACCTGCTTCTATGTCTGTGAGACTGACTCCATCTTCCACCACCCAGGATGGCAGGCTTAGGAGTGGGAGAGCCTATCACAGCCTGGCCAGACGGAGCTAGCTCCCGCCCTCTGTCTATTTATACCTGCCTTTCCTGTTCCTCCTTTGCTTGTGATTCTTCTCTGCTGGTTTCCTGGCCCTGCTGCAGCTTCTTGAACTACTGATCCTCTGCTTGTGATTGACCTTGGCTTTACTGACCACTCTTCTGCTCTGCGTTTTTGTACCTCACTCATCTCCTGGTTTGACTCGGCTCGTTCACTTCGCTTGTTGCTCACGGTGTCCCCGTGGGCAACTTCCCCATTTCCCTTGCTTCTTTGTACCCTTGTCTGTTTATCTGTCGTGCACCTATTGAGTGTAGGGACCGTCGCCCAGTTGTACCCCGTCGACCAGGTCGGGTAGTTGCAAGTAGGCAGGGACTGAGTGGCGGGTAGATTAGGGCTCACTTGTCTGTCTCCCTACCCCGACATTACACCAACATGACCAGACCACTAGACATGATCATTGTATAATTCTATTATACTCTATACATAGAACACTACACCTCCCAACATGACCTGACCACTGGAGATGATCATAATACAATTCTATTATACTCTATACATCTGTCTCTGCACAGCCCAACATGACCTGACCACCAGACATGATCATAATACATTTATATAATTCTCTATACATCGAGCACTACACTTCCCAACATGAGCTGACCACTGGATATGATAATAATACAATTCTATTATGTAACATCCAAGGCCGCGGACCGTCGGGATTACTCACCCCTCGATGGCCACAGCCATGATCTGGTGTGCGCTGACCTGCATCTCCTCCCCAGGAGACTCCAGCGCTCACTTCTGCTCCACTCTGCTGTGTCCCGTAGGGTGTGCGCGTACAATCGCGCCCGGCCTTAAAGGGCCAGTGCGCGCACATGTAAAACATCAGTAATTAGCCCGTGATCACCCTGGACTATAAGAAGGGCCCTGCCCTTTTGCTCATTGCCTGAGCGTTGTTAGTACTCCCATGTTAGTCCTTGCAAATGGTCTCTTAGTGTTCACTCGTGCTCTGCTACCTGTATCCTGTATCCCGTGCTGTGCTCTTGTTCCTGAGTTAATTATTGGAGTCGTGTCCTGTTGCTTCTGTTGTCATCCTCCACGTCTGGCGCAGTCTACTGCACCTGTTGTCGTCCGCCTCGTCTGGCGCATCCTACTGCACCTGCTGTCGTCCGCCATGTCTGGCGCAACCTGCTGCACCTGCTATCATCCACCACGTCTGTGCTATTCAGGTACCCTTGTGCAGGACTTTGTAATGATTGGGTGCTCTGTTGTTTGGCCAGCTGCCTCCCCGCTATGGCGGTGCGGCCTAGTGTGTCCACATACCCACAGAACGTGACAGTACGCTCAGGCCATGGACCCCGCTGGCCAACCCGAGACTTTGACGACGACACAAACCATGCAGGCAGAGATGCATGCTCGTGCCCCTTTTTAAAGGGCCAGCGCGCGCACTGGAGTTTAATGTCAGAATTAGCCCATGAGTACCGCTGGCCAACCCGAGACCTTGCAGGCAGAGATGCAAGACCTTCAGTCACGGCAAGACCAACTTCTCCTGTGGGTGAACGCCATTGCACATGGGCTGGTTGCACTAGCCACAGTCGTCACTGAACCTATTCCTGCTATTAATCTCATTCTACTAGCCATCCATGTTGACATGAGGATCCGGGAGTGTTCCCAAGAGGTTCTCCTGGAGAAAGGATTTCCTAGGCTGGCTTTTACTTTACAGCAATCCCTACTGTCCTCTTCAATTGTCCCACCAGTGGAGCTTATGCAGATGGACCGGGCCAAATTGTCTACCCAGGAGAAACAACGTGTCATGTCCATGGCCACGGGCCGTCAGGCTCACTCACCTCCTGACGGCCGCAGCCATGGGTCTGCGAGTGCTGGCCCCAGTCTCCTCCTCAGGAGACGCCAGCGCTCACTTCCGCTTACCTTGGCCGGGTTCCGTAGGGTTCGCGCGCATGCTCATGCCCATTTTTAAAGGGCCAGCGCGCGCACTGGAGTTTAATGTCAGAATTAGCCCATGAGTACCCTGGACTATAAGAATGGCCCAGCCCCTTCCTCCCTTGCCTGAGCATTGTTGTCATACCCTAAGTTTGTCTAGCAAATGGTCTCCTAGTGTTTCCCAGTTCCCAGTGTTCCACATTCCTGTACCTGTATCCTGTATCCCGTGGTACCTGGTCAAGTGGCGTGCTGAGCTGTAGTCGTGCTGTGCTGTATACCACGCATGTCCTACTACTTAACCCCTGACGTCTGCCTGCTGCCTAAGTGCCAGCCGAGCCTGTCATTGCTACTGTCCGAGCTGCCACAGGTACACTATACGAACTATAGACTGTAACCTGCTCCATGTTGGCCAGCTGTCATACCGTCAAGGCGGTACGGCCCAGTGGGTCCACACACTCCATGTGACACAACGCAGACACATTTCAGGACTTTGTCTGTATTGCGGCCTCGGAGGCCATGTTGTGCGTTTGTGTCCCCAGAAGCCAAAGAGACCCCAGTTCCTAGGATTGGTTGGAGAGACAACCCTAGGCGGAACGGCACTAAATAAAAAATTATCTTTCAAGCTGACTATTCTTGTGACCATAGTGTCCAAGGAGAAGACGCACCTGGTTTCTGCCTATCTTGACTCAGGATCCGCGGCAAACTTCATCCAGCAAGACCTAGTGGACCATTTTCAGTTGCCCACTGTTCCTCTGGAGACATCTTTGGTTGTTGCCTCGGTGAAAGGCCCATTTAAAATTTGATACAGATCCGTCAAGGTGATGAGTGGAAGACGGCGTTCAACACCCGAGACGGGCACTACAAATACATGGTGATGCCCTTTGGTCTGTGTAACTCCCCCGCAGTCTTTCAGGAATTTGTCAATGATATCTTCCAAGATCTCCTCTATGTCTGTGTGGTAGTCTACCTCGATGATATTTTGATTTTCTCTCCAGATCCGATCATTCATTGGAGGCATGTTCGTCTAGTTCTACTGCGATTAAGGGAGTATCATCTGTATGCTAAGCTGGAGAAGTGTGCCTTTGAAAAAAATTCTCTGCCCTTCCTGGGCTACATCATCTCGGATCAAGGTCTCAAGAGGGACCCTGAGAAGGAAAAGTCCATCCTGGAATGTCCACGTCCTCTAAGCCCGAGGTCCATACAGCGTTTTTTGGGATTCGCCAACTTGTACCGGCAGTTTATCCCAAACTTCTCATCACTGACGGCTCCCATCTCTACCTTTACCAAGAAGGGTGTGAACGCTAAGGTGTGGACTCCAGAGGCAGAATCTGCATTTAATAGCCTCAAGAAAGCCTTCACTTCAGCCTCGATCCTCCATCATCCTGATGTGTCTCAGCAGTTCTCATTGGAGGTGGACGCTTCTTCTGTTAGTGCAGGTGCACTTCTGTTCCAGAGGAGCTCCAAAGGAAAGGCAGTAATATGTGGCTATTACTCGAGACCTTTTTCCTCTGCAGAGCGCAACTACTCTATTGGGGATCGGGAGCTACTGGCTATCAAATTGGCTCTGGGGGAGGGGAGACATCTGCAAGAGGGCGCAGTTCACCCCATACTGATATACACCGACCACAAGAACCTCACCTATCTCCAGTCGGCTCAACGACTAAACCCGCGTCAAGCCAGGTGGTCGCCGTTCTTCACTCGTTTCCAGTTTGTGCTCCCTGACAAGAATGTGAGGGCCGATTCCCTGTCCAGGTCGTTTGACACGGTGGAGTCCCTTCAAAGTATCATAGACCCGTCCTGCATTGTCACTGCCAATCCTTTGCAAGTTAAAGACATCCCTGCCGGCCTGCTCCAACTTCTACCTGTATCCAATGCCCCCTGGCAGCACATTGCGATGAACTTTGTCACAGACCTTCCTCCCTCAGCAGGATGCAACACTGTCTGGGTGGTAGTGGACCGGATCTCGAAGATGGCACATTTTATCCCGCTGACCGGTTTTCCTTCTGCTCCTCGACTGGCAAATTTCTTTATCCAGCACATTTTCCGTTTGCATGGCGTGCCCCTTCACATCGTGTCTGATCGGGGGGGGGGGTTCAATTCACCTCAAAAATCCGGAGAGCGCTCTGTAAACTCCTGGATTTAAAATTGGACTTTTCCTCAGCTTATCACCCCCAGTCCAATGGTCAAGTGGAGAGAATTAACCAGATCATGGAGAATTATTTCCGCCACTTCATCTCCATGCAGCATGATGACTGGGTACAGCTTCTTCCATAGGCCGAGTTCTCATACAACAATCACACAAGTGAGTCCACCACTTCCACACCATTCTACATTGCGTACAGTCAACATCCTAGGGTCCCTCTTCATGTGTCGGCTACATCTCAGGTACCCGCTGCTGAATCTGCATTTGGGGACTTTCTGCAAATCTGGCAAGAGACCCGGTCCTCTATTTTGCTAGCAGTCGATCTCATGAAGTGAAAAGCGGATATAAAAAGAAGAGAGCCGCCTCAGTATCTTCCAGGTACCAAAGTCTGGCTGTCCTCATAGAATATTCGTTTAAAGGTGCCTTCTACAAATTTGCCCCCAGGTGTAATGATGGGGGTGAGGAAACAGACAAGTGAGCCCTAATCTACCCGCCACTCAGTCCCTGCCTACTTGCAACGACCCGCCCTAGGCGACGGGGTACAACTGGGCGACGGTCCCTACACTCAATAAGTGCACGACAGACAAACAGACAAGGGTACACAGAAGCAGGGAAAAGGGGCAGTTGCCCACGGCAACACCGTGAGCAACAAGAGTGGTGAACGAGCCGAGTCAAAACCAGGAGTGTACGAGGTACCAAACGCAGAGCAGGAGAGTAGTGAACGAGCCGAGTCAAACCAGGAGTGTACGAGGTACCCAACGCAGGGCAGGAGAGTAGTCAGTAAGCCAGGGTCAATATGAAGCAGGGTCAAATAGTTCAAGAAGCTGCAGCAGGGCCAGGAAACCAAACAAGAAGAATCACAAGCAAGGAGGAACAGGAAAGGCAGGTATAAATAAACAGAGGGTGGGAGCTAACTCCGTCTGGCCAGCCTGTGATAGGCTCTCCCACTTCTAAGCCTGCAACCCTGAGTGGTGGAAGATGGAGTCAGTCTCACAGACATAGAAGCAGGTGCAGACTGATTACCTATGGGCGTAGATACAGACGCTGTGCCTGGCAGATCCTTAACAGTACCCCCCCCTTTTATGAGGGGCCACCGGACCCTTTCTAGATGGACCTGGTTTATTGGGGAAACGAAGGTGGAACCTCCTGACCAATACCCCAGCGTGAACATCCCGGGCGGGTACCCAAGTCCTCTCCTCAGGCCCGTATCCTCTCCAATGGACCAGGTACTGGAGGGAGCCCTGAACCATCTTGCTGTCCACAATCTTGGCCACCTCGAATTCTACCCTTAGGAAGCTTAGCTCCTGGTACCAAATCGATAGCGCAATCGTATTCTCTATGAGGAGGTAACACTTCGGAGGCCTGCTTAGAGAAAACATCAGCGAAGTCCTGAACAAACTCAGGTAGCGTGTTCACCTCCTCAGGGGGAGAAATAGAATTAATATAAAAACATGACGTCAAGTATTCATTACCCCATTTGGTAAGATCCCAAGTATTCCAGTCAAACGTGGGATTATGCAACTGCAACCAGGGTAGGCCTAAAACCAAATCGGACGATAATCCCTGCATCAACAGTACAGAGCACTGCTCTAAATGCATGGAGCCAACAAGTAGTTCAAAAACAGGGGTATGCTGTGTAAAATAACCATTGGCAAGAGGAGTGGAGTCGATATCCACTACCGGGACAGGTTTAGGCAAATCAATCAAAGGCATAGCTAGAGACATAGCAAATTCCACAGACATGATATTAGCAGACAACCCTGAATCCACGAAGGCACTGCCGGTAGCAGACCTACCACCAAAAGAGACCTGAAAGGGAAGCAAGATTTTATAACGTTTCATATTTACGGGAAATACCTGTGCGCCCAAGTGACCTCCCCGATGATCACTTAGGCGCGGAAGTTTTCCGGCTGCTTATTCTTACGCCTAGGACAGGTGTTCACTTGATGCTTGTCATCCCCACAATAGAAGCAGAGACCATTCTTCCTGCGGAACTCTCTACGTTGTTGGGGGGACACGGAGGCCCCGAGTTGCATAGGTACCTCTGAGTCTTCCGTGGAAGAATGAAGAAACTGAACCTCGGGAGGCATCATGGGGGAGTCAGAGGAGAAAACACAAAAACGTTCACGTTGTCGTTCCCTGAGACGTCGGTCAAGTCGTACCGCTAAAGCCATAACCTGGTCTAGGGAATCAGAAGAGGGATAGCTAACTAGCAGGTGTTTCAGGGCGTTCGACAGACCCAACCTAAACTGGCACCTTAAGGCAGGGTCATTCCACCGAGAAGCTACGCACCACTTCCTAAAGTCAGAGCAATACTCCTCAACAGGTCTCTTACCCTGACGTAAGGTCACCAACTGACTCTCGGCAAAGGCAGTCCTGTCAGTCTTGTCATAAATGAGTCCGAGAGCAGAAAAGAAAAGATCAACGGAGGAAAGTTCAGGGGCGTCAGGAGCCAAGGAGAAGGCCCATTCTTGGGGCCCGTCCTGGAGCCGGGACATAATTATACCCACCCGCTGGCTCTCAGAACCTGAGGAGTGGGGCTTTAAGCGAAAGTAGAGCCTAAAACTCTCCCGAAAGGAGAGAAAATTCTTCCGGTCCCCTGAGAACCGGTCAGGCAACTTGAGGTGAGGTTCAAGAGGTGAGATGAGGGGCACTACCATGGTAGCATCAGGCTGGTTGACCCTCTGAGCCAGGGCCTGGACCTGTAGGGAGAGACCCTGCATTTGCTGAGCCAGGGTCTCAAGGGGGTCCATAGTAGTGTGAGGGATCAGGGTAGACTAGGTATACGGGCTTGTGATTATGTAATGATGGGGGTGAGGAAACAGACAAGTGAGCCCTAATCTACCCGCCACTCAGTACCTGCCTACTTGCAACGACCCGCCCTAGGCGACGGGGTACAACTGGGCGACGGTCCCTACGCTCAATAAGTGCACGACAGACAAACAGACAAGGGTACACAGAAGCAGGGAAAAGGGGCAGTTGCCCACGGCAACACCGTGAGCAACAAGAGTGGTGAACGAGCCGAGTCAAAACCAGGAGTGTACGAGGTACTAAACGCAGAGCAGGAGAGTAGTGAACAAGTCGAGTCAAACCAGGAGTGTATGAGGTACCCAACGCAGGGCAGGAGAGTAGTCAGTAAGCCAGGGTCAATATGAAGCAGGGTCAAATAGTTCAAGAAGCTGCAGCAGAGCCAGGAAACCAAACGAGAAGAATCACAAGCAAGGAGGAACAGGAAAGGCAGGTATAAATAGACAGAGGGCAGGAGCTAGCTCCGTCTGGCCAGGCTGTGATAGGCTCTCCCACTCCTAAGCCTGCCACCCCCAGTGGTGGAAGATGGAGTCAGTCTCACAGACATAGAAGCAGGTGCAGACTGATTACCTATCGGTGTAGATACAGAAGCTGTGCCTGGCAGATCCTTAACACCAGGTTCCTCGGACCCTTTGAGATACTACAACAGATAAACCCTGTCTCCTATAAGTTTCGGCTGCCTCCTACCCTCAGAAACCCCAACTCCTTTCCTGTGTCCCTCCTGAAACTGGTGGTCCTGAACCGCTACAGTAAGACTCCCAGCAGTGGCGGATTAAATAGACCATAGGCCCTGGGCTGTTACCCAAACTTGGGCCCCCCTTCTCCACTGACACCCTGCCGCGCCGTAACTATTGCTAACACTACCATTTTGCGCAAGCATTAACAAATGGGTGTTACGATTCCCCTTTCACAGGGCTGTGTCCCTACATACTGACAGTATCACACTGTGTAGGGACACATCCTTCTGACAAGGGGATTGGTAACACCAATTTTTCTATCAGTCCTGGACTGCACAAAGAGTTTATGTGGAATACAAGGATTTCCTGTAATAAACATGTCAGGAGAGGTGCCAGATTCTTTACAAATCCAGTGACTCACAGGTGACGACGTCTCAGATGCTAGTAGTGTTTTTCCGGTCCAGAGCTCATGACGACTTCTCCCGGCCATGACCCATTTCTGCAGCCCCTAAATATAATATCACCATGCACTGCGCCCCTGAATATAATTGTGTCACACACTGTAAAGTAAAGCACCACATAATAGAACATGGGGAGAGAACCTCCAGCTCACCTGACACACTCCAGTGTGTCGTAGATAGCGCCCGGATCCTCGTGTCGGCACACGGACAGCAATGAGAGAAAAGGAAGGGAGGTAGGATCCAGCGCTGGGTAGCGTTAAAATGGAAAGTTATTTTCCAAGTTTAATTGTTTAGATTAAAAGGAAAGTCCAGTTGTATTGGGTCCTGGGTGTGTAAGAAGTGGAGGGGTGGTATCCTCTAGGCCTACGCGTTTCGGACGACTGCCGCGTCCTTAAACAGCCAAGTGTGGCCAGGGATTCTGCTCTTGGAGCGCTCCTTGATGTCTCTGTCCATATATGGACAGTGACATCAGGGGAAACTCCTGAAGCGGAATCCCTGTCCACAGTGTTGCCGACGCAGTGACTGGGGATTCCACTCCAGGAGAAGCTCCTGTCGTCTGTGTCCATTTATGGACAGTGATCCCACTGGCTTCTCCTGGAGTCTAATCCACGGTCACAGAGTCGGCAATGCTGTGGGCGGGGATTCCGCTTCAGGAGTTTCCCCTGATGTTACTGTCCATATATGGACAGAGACATCAAGCAGCGCTCCAGGAGCAGAATCCCCGGCCACACTGGGATTCCGCTCCTTCAGGGAGCTACAGTGGCGCTAGTAGATAGCAGAGCAGAAAGATACCTCCCTGCTCCGCTATAGAAGCCACAGTGGCTGCTATGCTAGCGGCGCCACTGCCCTCATGCCCGGTGTCGCCGCTAGCAGCCGCTATGGCTGCTACAGAGGTAGTGACGGCCACTAAGTGAAGAAGCGCCCGGACGGAAAGGCGACTGCCTAAGGCTGCCCTGGGTGCATTTAGCGAGTGGCACCTGACCCGCTGGTAGTTGAAACGGCGCGGGGATACACACACCCGCTGACGCCCATCTTGCAGTGCGGCGGTTGGCGCCCTGTGCGACCGCACTGGTCAAATGTATCTAAGGCCAGCCATGACTACACCTCCCAACATGACCCGACCACTGGATATGATCATCGTATAATTCTATTATACTCTATACATAGAACACTACACCTCCCAACATGACCCGACCTCTGGACATAATCATAATACAATTCTATTATACTGTATATATAGAATACTACACCTCCCAACAAGACCCAACCACTGGACGTGATCATAATACAATTCTAGCATACTCTATACATAGATCACTACACCTCCCAACATGACCCGACCATTGGACATGATCATAATACAATTCTATTATACTCTATACATAGAACACTACACCTACCAACATGACCCGACCTCTGGACATGATCATTGTACAATTCTATTATACTGTATATATAGAATACTACACCTCACAACATGACCCGACCACTGGACATGATCATAATACAATTCTATTATACTATATATATAGAACACTACACCTCCCAACATCACCCGGCCACTGGACACGAACATAGTAGAATTCTATTATACTCTATATATAGAACACTACACCTCCTAACATGATCCGAACATTGGACATGACCATAATACAATTCTATTATACTCTATACAGAGATCACTACTCCTCCCAACATGACCCGATCACTGGACATCACCATAATACAATTCTATTATACTCTATACAGAGATCACTACTCCTCCCAACATGACCAGATCACTGGACATGACCATGATACAATTATTATAATAAAATAGTTATAAAATAATAATTATAATTGTTGTACACAGAATATACTTCCCCCTCATTTTGCAGTTTATAAGAACTGAATGTCCACACTCTGTAAGTTACTTCATCTGTTACCACATAATTTGCTTTTTTGCTACAGTTAACTATTGACTTCCTATTTCTATTGCTGTGAACGCGCCTCATTACCTCACGTAATCTTGTGACTTTTTTCTCCCACGGAGCTTCCTACCCTTTTTTTTTTGTCTATCTGAACTATCACTTGTGAAATTATGCATTATTTTTTCTTTTTGACCGTCACCTACAATTACTTTGGCAGAAGTACTATCCCATGAAATTCCACATGACTGCTCTTCTGGTGCTATCAGAAAAATACAGATGTTGTGTACAGCATCTTTCTTCTGTGACTGGAGAGAGGAGTGGGGTTGTTACAGTGTGATGATGGCGATAATTACAGTACCTGTACTCTATTGACAGGAGTGAGGGCAGGAGTGAGGAATTGGATATTCCCATTACTATTCTCTCATTTTCATTGCCCTACTCATAAAGTGAGTGCCATATAGTGCACCATATAGAGTATGATACACGCAGACAGCATTGTACAATGTTTTTTGGTTTTTTTCGGACATAGAATCTCACAAATGTACCAAAGGCACAGTTACCATTAATGCATGCCATGTGGTTTCTATGGGCCTATGGAGAGAGAGGGTCTTAGTCTGGTTCATTCCATGTCCTTTGCTAAGCATGGTGGGAACCTGTACAGGACTACTCTCTCCAGAAGGACAGTATCGTTGGCAAGCAAGGCTTGGCCTAAAGGTCATTGAATGAAGACTGAACGGGAAAAGATATGCCAGGCCCTTTTGTCTCCAGTGGCAAAACCCTGCATTATAATGGTGAGTTAATTTAGATCTTTGCTATAAGGTCTGCTTTTTCTATGCACATTTTTGTATCTCTATAATAACATCACCAAGGAGTGGACTAAGAATTATCTGGGACCCGAGCAGTAAAGGTGGTAAGTCCCTTACCAGCGAATGTCCCCACAGCCTACAACCATTGGATGATGCAGCCACATAACATGACCACCATTGTCACTGCAGCACAGTCATCGCATTGGAGCGTTTGGAAATTGTGAGATTTGATAATTTTTGAAGGTTGCTGGTTTTTTTGTTGTCCCAGGAACTGCATTATTTATCTGTTTTTCATTATCCAGAGCTCCAATATTCCCTCCTTCCGTTCACACAGCCACAGAGTTAAATGATAAAATTCTAGTAGCCTACAGCCACGACCGGGGAAACCTTATTGCATATGGATTTATACCAGTCCCACATAAATCTGTATGAAGTTAGCTCTTCTCTATGGGTGGTTGCTGCAGCCAGTCAGAATTTTATCGTTCAATTTTAATATGAGAAAAATTGGATTTGACCCCTTTAATGCTCTTGGCTCTTGCCCAATTGTCCACTCGGATGCCATGAAAAACGGCCCGGGTGGCACAACGGTCGTATGCATGAGGCATTAAGCCCCTTTTTGTGGCTATTACATCCTCCACTCTTCTGGGAAGGCTTTAGTCAAAAGAACATTTGTGAGGTCTGGCACTGATGTTGGACGACAAGAAGGTCTGGCTCACAACTGGCATCCCAAATGTGTTCAATGGGGTTGAAGTCAGGGCTCTGTGCTGCCACACAAAACTCCTCACTCCTATGGATCTTTGTTTGTGCACTGGAGCACAGTCATGCTGGAACAGGAAAGGTATTTCCCCAAACTATTGCCATAGAAATGAAAGCATATAATTGTCTAAAATGTCTTTGTATGCTGTACTGTATTATTAAAGGGGTTTTCCAATCTCATACATTGATGGCAAGAATAGGTACACTGTTCACATTTAAAATTAGCTTCGGGTATCATTCTATCTAGCCAAGTATTGCGGGAGTTAGTGAGTCTACTTCTCACTAGGACATATTTTAGATTTCAGGTGCATTTGTAGAAGATCTGGATAATTTTTAATTATATGCCAGTGTTTAAATATAGCTGTTTTAATAACGATCTATGGGGCCATGCAGGGGCGTAACTAGGAAAGACTGGGCCCCATAGCAAACTTTTGACTAGAGCCCCCCCCCTGGGTGTCACACAACCCCCCCCCCTTGTAGATAGTGCCTTTTTTATAGCCCCCCCCCTGTAGATAACGCCATACAGCCCCCCCCTGTAGATAACGCCATAAAGCCCTCCTGTAGATAGCGCCATACAGCCCCCCTGTAGATAACGCCATACAGCCCCCCCCCCCCGTAGATAACGCCAGAGAGCCCCCCTGTAGATAACGGCAGACAGCCCCCCCTGTAGATAACGCCATACAGACCCCCCTGTAGATAACGCCATACAGACCCCCCTGTAGATAACGCCATACAGACCCCCCTGTAGATAACGCCAGACAGCCCCCCTGTAGATAACGCCAGACAGCCCCCCTGTAGATAACACCAGACAGACGCCCCCTCTGTAGATAACGCCATACAGACCCCCCTGTAGATAACGCCAGACAGCCCCCCCTGTAGATAACGCCAGACAGCCCCCCCTGTAGATAACGCCAGACAGCCCCACCTGCAGATAACGCCATACAGAACCCCCCTGTAGATAACGCCATACAGCCCCCTCTGTAGATATTTACAAAGGGGGCTGTATGGCGCTATCTACAGGGGGGACTGTATGGCGCTATATACAGGGGGGACTGTATGGCGCTATATACAGGGGGGGCTGTATGGTGCTATCTACAGAGGGGGCTGTATGGTGTTATCTACAGGGGGGCTGTATGGAGCTATCTACAGGGGGAGGGCTGTATGGCGCTATCTACAGGGGGAGGGCTGTATGGCGTTATCTACAGAGGGGGCTGTATGGTGTTACCTACAGGGGGGCTGTATGGCATTATCTACAGGGGGGGGCTGTATGGCGCTATCTACAGGGGGGCTGTATGGCGCTATCTACAGGGGGGACTGTATGGTGTTATCTACAGGGGGGCTGTATGGCGCTATCTACAGAGGGGGCTGTATGGCGTTATCTACAGGGGGGTCTGTATGGCGTTATCTACAGGGGGGGCTGTATGGCGCTATCTACAGGGGGGACTGTATGGCGCTAACTACAGGGGGGGCTGTATGGCGCTATCTACAGGGGGGGCTGTATGGCGCTATCTACAGGGGGCTGTATGGCATTATCTACAGGGGGGGGCTGTATGGCGCTATCTACAGGGGGGACTGTATGGCGCTATCTACAGGGGGGGGCTGTATGGCGTTATCTACAGGGGGGGATGTATGGCGTTATCTACAGGGGGGGACTGTATGGCGCTATCTACAGGGGGGGGCTGTATGGCGTTATCTACAGGGGGGGATGTATGGCGTTATCTACAGGGGGGGCTGTATGGCGTAGCCCCCCTGTAGATAACGCCATACAGCCCCCCCGTAGGGAACGCCATACAGCCCCCCCCCACGTAGGGAACGCCATACAGCGTCCCCAACCCCCCAAAAAAATGCGACCTGCAGCGTGTCCTGCAAAAGACATGTATCCCCTATCCACAGGATCGGGGATACATGTGTGATCGCTGACAGCGATAGGGAGTCCCCCGAAAGACCGAAAGTCCCCCGAAGTTCTCCATGACTAACCTCTGACTTCCGGCGTCTGCGCAGCTCAATAAAAATGAAAGGAGCGCTGGTCACGCATGCGCACAAGCGCGACCGGAGCTCCATTCATTTCTACGGAGCTGCCGACACAGACCCCGGAAGTCCGAGTTTTGTGATGGAGAACTTCAGGGGACTTTCAGTCCCCCGTTCTCCCTATCGCTGCCAGCGATCACACATGTTTCCCCTATCCTGTGGATAGGGGATACATGTCTTTTGTTTAATGGCAGAGCGGGGAGATACCTTCCTGCTCTGCCGTAGTGTTCAGTGGCGTCGCGCTGTAGCAGCCATAGCGGCTGCTAGCGGAGCCTCCGGCCATGGTGGGGGCCCGTGCCGGCGGGCGACATCGGCCCCCTCATGCCGCGGGCCCCGTAGCAGCCGCTACGGCTGCTACGGCGGTAGTTACGCCACTGGGGCCATGTTTAAAACAAGACGCAAAGCTTTTTACTCAATGTTTCTGAATGACTTACTCTACATGCTTTATCTAATGCCTCATCTAACAGCTTAAAGGGGTAAATTCTCTGAGGGAGCCGTATTTTCAGATCAGTTGGTTGTCGGCGAAAATCTCATTGTCGATATCGACCCTCGTTAGACGGAGAAACTGAATATGTGGGATAGCTCTTTTACAATGTTGTGGGTGTGAACTTTGGTAGTGTATTAAAGGAGTTTGTGGCATTAGGTTTACGGAAACTGGTGGTGACTAGCTGGCCATTCACCACTGTAACCAATACATCTAAATAGAATCTAATAATAAACGATCACCGCCAAAATTGGAGGTGAATTTCATGTTCAAAGCATTAGAATTGTTGAGATAAATGATGAAGTCAGTGAATTCACTATCTGACACGGACCAATTTAGAAACACATCGTCTATGTATCACAAGAATAACTCAGTATTAAAACATAAGGGTTATCGGGTATACAGGCTATCAGTCAAGTGTTGGAGAATACCGACAAAAAGCAACAGCTACATTAATTTTATCTGTGAGGCACTCAATTTCATTCTGACACACAATGCTTTCAGATTTTTAGATAAATGGCACCACTAAAAGGCCAGTACAGCCATGGGTATGCTCATCGCATGTACATATGCAAATCTCTTTTCGTCAGTATTTGAAAATGTAGTCACATTTATACTGGATAACCCTTATGTCTGTCTTATTGTAACGTCCGTGGTCGCTGACCACGAACTCCTTCTATCCGGTCGATGCCCTTCTTTCCAGAGATGTCTGCACATGTGGCCGTCCTGTTCCACAGTGACCACCGGGGTGCGCTTGCGAGCTCAGTCCAGCCTTAAAGGGAATGTGTCGCTAGAAATTTTTTACATTTTTTTAGTTAAACAGTTAGTGTATACATGATTAGACATTGTTCTAATTTTTTTAATTTTTTCACAAGTCAGGAAATATTATATATTAGATTCTAATTTATAACATTTCCCTGTGCTGGTCACTAGAGGGAGCAATTCCCCAAATTGCAGCATTGGCATGTAGTAAAGCAACCACATTGCCTTATGATGCAAAATTTGAGAAGACACACTCGCTCTAGCGTCCTCAAACAATCCCCCCTCCTTTATCCTGGCTAGTGCCAGGAGAAAGGAGGGGATTGAATGTTCAAACCTCCTACACTGTGTGTCGCCATTTTTTGAGCGAATACACAGTGTAGTAGGCTTACATACAGTGGTAATCACACACGAAAACACGAACATACACAAACATAACTTACCTGCTCCCTCCGGTCTGTCCGCTCCGTCCCCTCGCTTCTGAACACATGTCCGGAAGCCGTAACCGGAAGTAGTCATCTTACTGTCCGGCCGCGGCTTCCGGTCCAAAAGAAAATGGCGCCAGATGTCGCTCGGCCGAAGACCTTGCATTTGGACTCTGTGGGAGCAGCGCATGCGCCGTTCCCACACTGACGGCGTACACCATAGTGAATGCGAACGGCTCCCGTCCGCATTCTCTATGGGGATGTATGTGCCGTATTCCATCTCTGTATGTGTCGTTAATCGACACATACAGAGATGAAAAAAAAAATGGCAGCCCCCATAGTGAAGAAAAAGTTAGAAAAAAAAAGTAAAACACAAACACACAAATAAATAAAAAAATTTTGTAATAAAACACTAAAAGCAAATTGATATAAATTTTTTTTTTTTTGCGACACCTGTCCTTTAGGGAGCCAGGTGTGAGATTGAGCTGATTGCTCCCAGAGCACCCTGGACTATAAGAAGAGCTCTGCCCCTCCCTGTATTGGCTGAGCCTTGTTGTCGTTACCCTAGTTTGTCTCTGCAAATGGTCTCCTAGTGTCTCCCAGTTCCCAGTGCTATCCTGGTCAAGTACCGTATTCAGTTGGAGTCATGCTGTGCTGTGTTCCACGCCTGTCCTGTTACACCACACCTGGTGTCTGCCTGCTGCCAAAGTCCCTTCCGAGCCTGCCTCGCTACTGTCTGAAGCAACCACAGGTACACCTATACGAACTATAGACTTTTACCTGTGTCCTGTTGGCCAGCTGTCATACCGTTAAGGCGGTACGGCCCAGTGGGTCCACGTACCCAACGTGACAGTAGGCTCAGGCCATGGACCCCGCTGATCAATCCAAGACCACAAGAGATGCGGGCGGATATGCTAGACCTCCGGTCTCGACAGGACCAACTCCTCCAGGCATTCAATATTATTGCACGTCGGCTGGAGGTGCAAGCTGCCGTTCCTCCTACTACACCTCCTGGCAGTGATGATCCCCGATTTTCTTTGCCGCTTCCTGACCGCTATGCTTTTTTGAACCTGTGCCAGATCCACTTTAGCCTGTATGCAAGGGATTTTCATCTGATGGCGCAAGGGTCGCTTTCATCGTCTCTCTCCTCACTGGCAGGGCCCTTGCATGGGCGAACCCTATCTGGGAGAGACAAGGACCAGAGACCCGTGACTTCCAGGGGTTCCTACAGACATTTCGCATGGAGTCTCGTCTGCAGCCGCCTCCTTGCTGAACCTACTCCAGGGAGACACCTCCGTGGGCGAGTACGCCATCCACTAACACACCCTGGCGGGAGAACTGTTGTGGCACAATGAGGCCCTGGTGGCTACATTCTGGCAGGGACTGTCTCCTGAGATTAATGACGAGCTTGCCGTCCGAGATCTACCGTCTACCCTGGATGACCTCATCCTTCTGGCCGCCCAGATTGATATAAGGATCCGAGAATAGCTCCAAGAAGCTCATCGGGAGGGAAGACTCCCGAGCCCGGTTCCTACTTTGCAGCAACCCCTGCCGTCCTCAGATGCTAATCCTCCAAAGGAGTCTGTGAGGACGGACCAGTTTAAGCTGCCTACTCAGGAGATACAACGCAGACACACCTCGGGACCCTGTCTATATTGCGGCCTCGGAGGCCATCTTGTGCGTCTGTGTCCCCAAAAGCCCCAGAACCTAGGGTTGGTGGGAGAGACAACCCTGGGTAAAGAAGGACTTTTGTCTAAATTGTCCATTCCCGTGACCATAGTGTCCGGCGAGAAAACGCATCGGGTCTCTGCTAATTTCATTCATACAGACCTGGTGGATCTTCTCCAATTGCCCACAACCCCTCTGGAGAGGTCGTTGATGGTTGCATTTGTGAATGGACTACCTCTGCCAGACCTGATTGTAGCTGTGACCAAGCCGTTGAGGCTCCAAGTGGGAGCCCTCCATTCCGAGCTCCTCACGTTCTTTGCCCTGGCTAAATCCGTCAATCCTGTGCTGCTGGGCCTGCCCTGGCTCAGACTACATGCCTGGAGGTTCTCCAGTGGGGTCCTGAGTGTCAACCATTGCCTGGTACAGATTAGTTCGGCTCGGCCTACTCTGCCTCGGTGCTTGGCAGGATTGTCTTGCCATTATTCACCCCAAACCGGTTGTATGACTGTCCTATCCACCTGGTTCCTGGTGCATCCCTTCACCATGGTAGCGTATATCCTCTCTCCTTGCCAGAGATTGTGTCCATGTCCGCCTATGTTAAGGAGAACTTGGAGAGGGGCTTCATACGGAAGTCTTCCTCCCCGGCAGAAGCCGGGTTCGTCTTCGTCAAGAAAAAGGATGGTTCTCTGCGTCCTTGCATCGACTACCGGGTCTCAACCAGATCACGGTAAAAAATAGATATCCGTTGCCATAGATTTCTGAACTGTTTGATCGAATACGAAGAGCTAAGATTTTTTCGAAGCTAGACCTGCGTGGGGCTTACAACCTAATCCGGATTCGCCGGGGTGACGAATGGAAGACGGCATTTAACACCCGTGACAGACACTATGAATATCTAGTAATGCCCTTCGGCCTGTATAATGCTCCCACGGTCTTCCATGAGTTCGTTAATGACATCTTCCGAGACCTCCTCTATGTTTGTGTTGTGGTCTATCTTGATGACATCTTGATTTTTACTCCAGATCCAATGACTCATTGGAGACATGTCCGGGGGAATGTCTCTAACTTGCAGAGGGTTGACAGGGATGATGCAGGATGGATCGATGATATTCTGTTGAGACTCTATAGTGTCCTCTGTCTCTAACGACCTGGACAAGGCATTGGCCCTCACATTCTTGTCGGCCGGACGGTAGTGGAGCTGAAACTGGAACCGGGCAAAGAACAGCGACCACCTGGGGTGACGGGGATTCAGTCGTTGGTCCGTTTGGAGATAAGTGAGGTTATTGTTGTCCGTGAATATCAAGAAGGGATGAACTGTGCCCTCTAATAGATGTCTCCACTCCTCCAGAGACAATTTGATGGCAAGTAGCTCCCAATTCCCAATCGATTCCCACTTGCGTTCTGCCGAAGAGAAGAGCTTAGAGTAATAGCCACATACCATTGACTTGCCCTTGGAACCTCTCTGGAACGGGAGTGCATCAGCACTGACAGAGGAGGCGTCCACCTCCAACGAGAACTGTCCAGAAACATCTGGATGTTGGAGGATAGAGGCTGACATGAAGGCACTTCAGGCTATTAAATGTGGCTCCGCTTCTGGAGTCCACACCTTGGCGTTCATGCCTTTCTTGGTGAGGTTAGAGATAGGAGATGTCAGTGAGGAGAAGTTTGAAATGAACTGTCTGTTGAAATTGACGAATCCCAGGAAGCGCTGTATGGCCCTCAAGCCTTGAGGGCGTGGCCATTTCAGGACGGCCTTTACCTTTTCAGGATTCATCTTGAGACCTTGATTCGAGATGATGTAGCCCAGGAAGAGTAGAGCATCTCTCTCAAACACGCACTTCTCCTACTTGGCGTACAGGCGATTCTCCCTTAACTGCAGCAAAACTTGGGATGACTTTTGTACGTCTGGCAGACAGAGGCAGAATCCTCCGCTGGGGACACAGTTCCAAACTGGCAGGTCACGCGGGTGCCCGTAAGACCAGAAACCTGATTGCCCGTCAGTTCTGGTGGCCCACGCTGCCCAAAGACTTCACGGACTTTGTTTTCTCCTGCACGGTGTGCGCAGCAAATAAAGTTGCCCACTCCAAATCGGCTGGCCGGCTCCGGCCACTGCCTGAGCCTGATGCTCCCTGGCAACATATTGCTATGGACTTTGTTACGGACCTGCCTTCCTCTGCGGGATGCAGTGCGATCTGGGTGGTGGTGGACTAATTTTCGAAGATGGCTCACTTCGTTCCGCTGACCGGTCTACCTTCTGTTTCTCGACCGGCCGCCCTCTTCATCCAACACATATTCCGCCTGCATGGCTTGCCCAGGCATATTGTGTCTGATCGGGGGGTTCAGTTCACCTCGAAGTTCTGGAGAGCCCTCTGTAAACTCCTCAATGTAAAGTTGGACTTTTCCTCAGCCTAACATCCTCAGTTCAATGGTCAAGTTGAGAGGATCAACCAAATCATGGAGGACTACCTACGACACTTAACCCCTTCCCGCTCCTGGACGTACTATTAGGTCATGGTAGCTGTATCGTTCGCGCTCCATGACCTAATAGTACGTCACGGGAGTAACGGCCGTTTCGGCCGTCCTCCCGACACATACAGGAGCTGTGACAGCTGCTGTCTCGTACAGCAGCTGCCGCAGCTCTTACAGCGGGGACCGATCGCAGTGTCCCCGCTGATTAACTCCTTAAAAGCCGTGTTCAATAGAGATCGCGGCTTTTTAGGGGTTAAGCTACAATCGCCGGCCTGCTACACGATAGCGGCCGATGATTGTAACTATGGCAACCGGACACCAAACAATGGCGTCCGGCTATGCCATCGACGGAAGTCAGGACCCACTATGCTTGCGGTCAGTGAGTAGCTGACAGTTCTAATACACTGCACTACGCATGTAGTGCAGTGTATTAGAATAGCGATCAGGGCCTCCTGCCCTCAAGTCCCCTAGTGGGACAAAGTAATAAAGTAAAAAAAAAGTTAAAAAAAGATGTGTAAAAATAAGAAAATAAAAGTTTAAAAGTAATAAAAGTAAAAATCACACTTTTTCCCTTATCAGTCTTTTATTATTAATAAAAATAGATAAACAAATAAACTATACATAATTGGTATCGCCGCGTCCGTAACGGCCTGAACTACAAAATTATTTCGTTATTTATCCCGCATGGTGAACGCCGTAAAAGAAAATATTAATAAACCGTACCAAAATCACAATTGTTTGGTCACTTCACTTCCCAAAAAATGAGAGATCAAAAAGTCGCATGTACCTAAAAATGGTACTGATTGAAACTACAGTTCGTTACGCAAAAAATAAGTCCTCACACGGCTTGCTTGATGGAAAATAACAAAGTTCTGGCTCTTAGAATAAGGTAACACAAAAAGTGAATGATTTTTTACAAAACGTATTTTATTGTGCAAACGCCATAAGACACAAAAAAACTCGTATCGCCGTAATCGTATCCATTGTTTTGGCACAACAAGACCTCTTCAAACCGGACATGGTGCCTAATAAAAAAGAGGGCTCAAAATTCACTAGGTGCTCCTTTGCTCCTGAGGCAGCTCCTTCAGTCCATTACCGCACTAGGGCCACATGTGGGATATTTCTCAAAACTGCAGAATCTGGACAATAAATATTAAGTTGTGTTTCTCTGGTAAAACCTTTTGTGTTATAGAAAAAAATGCTATAAAAAGGATTTTCTGACAAAAATAAATATGTAAATTTCACCTCTACTTTGCTCTAAATTCCTGTGAAACACTTAAAGGAACAGTGTCATCACCCAAAAAAATTTTCATATGTTCAAGATGTTAGTGCTTTATTAAAAACGTTTATATTTATTTGTGTGTTTGTGTTTTACTTTTTCTTATTTTTACACTTTTTCGTCCCTATGGGGGCTGCCATTTTTTGTTCCATTTCTGTGTGTGTCGATTAACGACACATACAGACATGGAATACGGCAGCCACAGTCCCATAGGGACTGCGAACGGCTCCCGTCCCATTGACTGCAGTGTACGGCGTCTGTGTGGGAACTGCGCATGCGCCGCTCCCACACAGTCCTATTCGAAATTGGCGCCGTCCGGCGCCATTTTCCTGTGGACCGGAAGTCGCGGCCGGACAGTAATATTACTACTTCCGGTCGCGGCTTCCGGACTTGTGCACATGGAACAGCGGCAGCAAAGGGAACGGACGGGCCGGAGGGAGCCGCGGCGGCAGGAGCAGGTAAGAGATTTCAATGTATGTTAGTGTTTGTGTGTGTTTACTACTGTATGTAAACCTACTACACTGTGGGTTACCTCAAAAAATGGCGACACACAGTGTAGGAGGTTAAACCTTTCAAACCCCTCGTTTATCCCGGCACTAGCCAGGATAAAGGAGGGGGGAATGCTGAGAGCTCACTAGAGCGAGGGCTTTTAACCCAACGTTGCAATGCTGCAATTTTGGGAAGAGCTCCATCTAGTGACCAAAAATGGGTAGTATTATAAATTAGAAATAATTTATAATATTTCCTGGACTCGTGCAAAAAAATAAAAAAAATTTGAACAATGTTTAATCACCCACACACTAAATGTTTAATTTTTTTTAAAAAAACATGTTTTTCGGGCAACACATTCCCTTTAAAGAGTTCATAAACTTTCTAAATGCTGTTGTGAATACTCTGTGGGGTCTAGTTTTAAAGGGAGGCTTGAATTCCGCCAGTACCTGCCGGGTAAGAGGGCAAGGTATGGTGTGAAGATGTATAAGCTATGCGAGAGTGCATCAGGGTATACCTACAAATTTAGGATATATGAAGGGAAGGACACCAGTATTCAGCCCCCAGAATTCCCCCCCCCTTACTGGGAGTTAATGTAAAAATTGTGTGGGATTTGGTGCACCCACTGCTGGACCAGGGTTACCACCTCTACCTGGATAATTTTTATACCAGCGTCCCACTCTTCAACTGCCACGCTTCCAGAAGCACTGCGGCATGCGGCACTGCTAGAAGAAATCTGAGAGGCCTCCCTAAGACTCTGCTTGGGCAAACTCTCAGAAGGGGTGAGAGCAGGGCACAATCTAGCAGAAACATATTGTGTGTCAAGTACAAGACAAGAGAGATGCCACACCAGTACCCATGTACCAGGACGAGGTACCAGTACAGAGACCCCCAAACCAGACTGCATCCTGGACTACAATAAGTACATGGGAGGGGTGGACTTGTCAGATCAAGTCCTGAAGCCCTACAGTGCCATGCAGTG
This sequence comes from Rhinoderma darwinii, assembly GCF_050947455.1. Taxonomy (NCBI): domain Eukaryota; kingdom Metazoa; phylum Chordata; class Amphibia; order Anura; family Rhinodermatidae; genus Rhinoderma; species Rhinoderma darwinii. The sequence continues at coordinate 372,930,178 of NC_134689.1, forward strand.
TGGTATAAGAAGCTGGCCGTGCACATCATACAGATGGCATTGTACAATGCGTACTTGCTACGTCGATGTACAGGCCAGATGGGAACTTTCCTGGAATTTCAAGAGGTAGTTATCAAGAAACAAATTTTTAAGGACCAAGAAGGGGGGGCACCCAGTACTTCTGGAAGCGGGGCCACACACATCGTACCAGGGCAACACTTTCCAGGAGAAGTTCCCCAAACTGGCAAGAAAGGAAAAAGTCAAGAGGTACAAAGTCTGCTATAAGAGGGGGATAAGGAAGGACACAATATATCAATCTATGGCTCCGTATGAAAGAGTGCTTCAAAATGTATCATACATCCCTTGATTTTTAATCTACCCCAGTTTTACTTACCCTGATGCACTCCGCACAGTTTATCCCCCTCATCTTTCCCTTCTGAGCCCTGCTGCGTGCCCAGGCAGCTGATAACAGCCACATTGAGGGTATTGCCATACCTGTGGGAACACACATTACAGTTTATAGGGTGTATGTCTCCGGTCAAAATGCTCACGACACCTCTAGATGAATGCCTTAAGGGTGTAGTTTTTAAAACGGACTCACTTCTTGGGGGTCTCAACTGTACTGGTACCTCAGGGGCTTCTGCATACATGACTTCGCACCAGAAAATCCCCAGTAGGCCAAATGGTGGTCCTTTCCTTCTGAGCCCTCCCATGGGCCCAAACGTCAGTGTATCATCACAAATTTGGCATTGCCGCATTCAGGAGAAATTGGGCCACAAAATGGGGTATTTTATTTCTTGTGAAAATAAGAAATTTTGAGCTAAAACGACATATTATTGGAATATATATATATATTTTTTAAATTCCCAGCCCAATTCAAATAAGTTCTGTGAAGAAACTATGGGGTCTAAATGGTCACATTACCCATCAATTAATTCCTTGAGGGGTGTAGTTTCCAAAATGGGGTCACTTCTGGTGGGTTTCCATTGCTTTGATACCTCTGGGGCTCTGTAAATGCGACATGGCACCCGAAAACCAATCCAGCAAAATCTGTACTCCAAAGAACAAACAGCGCTCCTTCTCTTCTGAGGCCACCCATGGGCCCAAACGGCAGTTTATCGCCACAAATGGGGTATTGCTGCACTCAGGACAAATTGGGCAACAAAATGGGGTATTTTCTTCCCTCTGAAAATAAGAAATTTTTATCAAAAATGACATCTTATTGGAAAAAAATTCATTTTTTTTATTTCACAGCCCAATTCAAATACGTGCTGTGTAAAAACTGTGGGGTCAAAATGGTCACAACACCAATAAATAAATTCCTTGAGGGGTGTAGTTTCCAAAATGGGGTCACTTCTGGTGGATTTCCATTGCTTTGATACCTCTGGGGCTTTGCAAATGCAACATGGCACCCATCTTATTGGAAATAGTGTAAATTTTTTAATTTCATAGCCCAATTCAAATACGTGCTGTGTAAAAACTGTGGGGTCAAAATGGTAACAACAACCATAAATGAATTCCTTGAGGGGTGTAGTTTCCGAAATGGGGTCACTTTTGGGGGATTCCTACTGTTTTGGCACCTCAACACCTCTTCAAACCTGGCATGCTGCCTAAAATATATTCTAATAAAAAAAGAGGCCCCAAAATGCACTAGGTGCTTCTTTGCTTCTGGGGCTTGTGTTTTAGTCCTCGAGCACACTAGAGCCACAAGTGGGACATTTCTAAAAACTGCAGAATCTGGAAAATACATATTTAGTAGTGTTTCTCTGGTAAAACCCTCTGTGTTACAGAAAAAAATTGAATACAATTGAAATTCAGAAAGAAAAGTTAAATTTGCAAATTTCACCTCTACTTTTCTTTAATTTCTGTGAAATGCCTGAAGGGTTAAATAAACTTTCTAAATGCTGTTTTGAATACTTTGAGGGGTCTAGTTTTCAAAATGGGGTGTTTTATGGGGGTTTCTAATACATAGGCCCCTCAAAGCCACTTCGGAAATGAACAGGTACCTTAAAAAAAAGGCTTTTGAAATTTTCTTAAAAATATGAGAAATTGCTGTTTATGTTCTAAGCCTTGTAACGTCCAAGAAAAATAAAAGAATGTTCAAAAAACGATGCCAATCTAAAGTAGAACTAGTAACTATTTTGGGAGGTATAACCGTCTGTTTTACAAGCAGATGCATTTAAATTCTGAAAAATGCTATTTTTTATAAATTTTCTCAAAATTTTGCAATTTTTCACCAATAAACACTGAATATATCGTCCAAATTTTACCACTAACATAAAGCCCAATGTGTCACGAGAAAACAATCTCAGAATCGCTTGGATAGGTTTAAGCATTCCGACGTTATTACCACATAAAGTGAAATATGTTAGATTTGAAAAATGGGCTCAGAGCCTTAAGGCCAAAACAAGGCTGCGTCCTTAAGGGGTTAATCTCCAAACAGCATGATGACTGGGTGCAGCTTCTTCCTTGGGCCGAGTTCTCGTATAATAATCATGCTAGCGAATCCACAAGAAATAAACCGTTCTTCATAGTTTATGGCCAACACCCACGACTCCCTCACCCGGTGTCCGTTATGTCTGAAGTGCCCGCAGCTGATTCTGCTTTTAGGGACTTCCTTTAGATCTGGCAGCAGACCCGATCCTCCATTCTGCTGGCGGTGGACCGCATAAAATGTAAGGCAACACAAGGAGAAGAGATCCTCCCCAGTTTTCTCCAGGTGCCAAGGTCTGTGTAATGACAGGGTAGGGAGACAGACAGGTGAGCCCTAATCTACCCGCCACTCAGTCCCTGCCTACTTGCAACGACCCGTCCTGTAGAAAGACGAGTCCTTGGAAAACACAAGTATGTCATCAAGGTACACTACAAGAAATACCCCCAGATAGTCTCTTAAAATCTCATTTATGAAATTCTGGAAGACCGCGGGAGCATTACACAACCCAAAGGACATGACGAGGTATTCGAAATGACCTTCGGGCGTGTTAAACGCAGTCTTCCTCTCATCCCCCTCTTTGATGCAGATAAGGTTATAAGCCCCCCCTGGATCAAACTTAGAGAACCATTGGGCCCCCTGAACCTGATTGAAGAGATCAGGAATCAAAGGAAGGGGGTACTGGTTCCTTACGGTGACCTTATTCAAGTTCCGGTAGTCGATGCACGGCCTAAGACCACCATCCTTCTTCCCTACGAAGAAGAAGCCAGCACCTACCGGAGACGTAGAGGGGCGAATGTAACCCTTGGCCAGGCATTCCTGGATATACTCTCTCATGGCTTCACGTTCGGGACAAGAGAGATTGAATATCCTACCCTTAAGGAGCTTAGCTCCTGGTACCAAATCGATTGCGCAATCGTATTCTCTATGAGGAGGTAACACTTCGGAGGCCTCTTTAGAGAAAACATCAGCGAAGTCCTGAACAAACTCAGGTAGAGTGTTCACCTCCTCAGGGAGAGAAATAGAATTAACAGAAAAACATGACGTCATGCATTCATTACCCCATTTGGTAAGATCCCCAGTATTCCAGTTAAACGTGGGACTATGCAACTGCAACCAGGGAAGGCCTAAAACCAAATCGGACGATAATCCCTGCATCACCAGTACAGAGCACTGCTCCAAATGCATGGAGCCAACAAGGAGTTCAAAAACAGGGGTATGCTGTGTAAAATAACCATTAGCAAGAGGAGTGGATTCGATACCCACTACCGGGACAGGTTTAGGCAAATCAATCAATGGCATAGCTAGAGACATAGCAAATTCCACAGACATAATATTAGCAGAAGACCCTGAATCCACGAAGGCACTGCCGGTAGCAGACCTACCACCAAAAGAGACCTGAAAGGGAAGCAGAGACCATTCTTCCTGCGGAACTCTCTACGTTGTTGGGGGGACACGGAGGCCCCGAGTTGCACAGGTTCATCCGAGTTTTCCGTGGAAGAATGAAGCAACGGAACCTCGGGAGCCATCATGGGGGAATCAGAGGAGAAGGCACAAAAACGTTCAAGTCGTCGTTCCCTGAGACGTCGGTCAAGTCGTACCGCTAAAGCCATAACCTGATCTAGGGAGTCAGCAGAGGTATAGCTAACTAGCAGGTCTCTCAGGGCATTCGACAGACCCAATCTAAACTGGCATCTCAAGGCAGGGTCATTCCACCGAGAAGCTACACACCACTTCCTAAAGTCAGAACAATACTCCTCTACAGGTCTCTTACCCTGACGTAAGGTCACCAGCTGACTCTCGGCAAAGGCAATCTTGTCAGTCTCGTCATAAATGAGCCCGAGAGCAGAAAAGAAAAGATCAACGGAGTAAAGTTCAGGGGCGTCAGGAGCCAAGGAGAAGGCCCATTCTTGGGGCCTGTCCTGGAGCCGGGACATAATTATACCCACCCGCTGGCTCTCAGAACCTGAGGAGTGGGGCTTTAAGCGAAAATAGAGTCTACAACTCTCCCGAAAGGAGAAAAAAGTCTTCCGGTCCCCTGAGAACCGGTCAGGCAACTTGAGGTGGGGTTCAAGAGGTGCGGTGGGGGGCACTACCAAGGAAGCATCACGCAGATTGTCCCTCTGAGCCAGGGCCCGGACCTGTAGGGAGAGGCCCTGCATCTGCTGAGCCAGGGTCTCAAGGGGGTCCATAGATGCTCCACTCAGTACCTGCCTACTTGCAACGACCCGTCCTAGGCGACGGGGTACAACTGGGCGACGGTCCCTACGCTCAGTAAGTGTAAGACAGACAAAACAGACAGGGGTACACAGAAGCTAGGGAAACGGGGCAGCTGCCCACGGAGACACCGTGAGCAACAAGAGTGGTGAACGAGCCGAGTCAAACCAGGAGAGAGCGAGGTACAAAACGCAGAGCAGGAGAGTGGTCAGAAAGCCAAGGTCAATAACAAGCAGAAGATCGGTAGTACAAGCAGCAGCAGCAAGCCAGGATACAAGCATAGAAGAATCACAGGCAAAGGAGGAACAGGAAAGGCAGGTATAAATAGACAGTGGGCGGGAACTAGCTCCGTCTGGCCAGGCTGTGATAGGCTCTCCCACTCCTAAGCCTGCCATCCTGAGTGGTGGAAGATGGAGTCAGTCTCACAGACATAGGAGCAGGTGCAGACTGATTGCCCACGGGCGTCGACACAGAACCTGTGTCTGGCAAATCCTTTACAGTCTGGCTGTCCTCCAGAAATATCTGGCTGAGGGTGCCATCTTACAAATTTGCTCCGTGGTTCCTCGGACACTTCGAGATCTTGCAACAGATTAACCCGGTCTCCTACACACTTTGGCTGCTTCCTACCCTCCGGATCCCCAAATCCTTTGACATTTCTCTCCTGAAACCTGTGGTCCTGAACCGCTACTCTAAGACTCTTAGCCCTGTCCCCAGCGGTTCTGCCGAGATATTTGAGGTTAAGGAGATCCTGGACACCAAAAAAGTAAGAGGAAGAAACTTTTATTTAGTAGATTGGAAGGGGTTTGGTCCAGAAGAGAGGTCCTGGGAGCCAGAAGAGAATCTTAATGCTCCTACCCTCATTAAGAACTCCTTCCAACTGGTCGACACCCTTCTCTCCAGAGATCTCTGCACATGCGGCGATCCTGTTCCACAGTGACCACCAGGGTGCGCTCGCAAGCTCAGTCCAGCCTTAAGGAGCCAGGTGTGAGATTGAGCTGATTGCTCCCAGAGCACCCTGGACTATAAGAAGAGCTCTGCCCCTCCCTGTATTGCCTGAGCCTTGTTGTCATTACCCTAATTTGTCTCTACAAATGGTCTCTGTAAAGGATCTGCCAGGCACAGCTTCGGGGTTAACGCCCATAGATAATCAGTCTGCACCTGCTTCTATGTCTGTGAGACTGACTCCATCTTCCACCACTCAGGGTGGCAGGCTTAGGAGTGGGAGAACCTATCACAGCCTGGCCAGACGGAGCTAGCTCCCGCCCTCTGTCTATTTATACCTGCCTTTCCAGTTCCTCCTTTGCTTGTGATTCTTCTCGTTTGGTTTCCAGGCCCTGCTGCAGCTTCTTGTACCATTGTCCTTGCTTCTTATTGACCCCGGCTTGCTGACTACTCTCCTGCTCTGCGTTTGGTACCTCGTACACTCCTGGTTTGACTCGGCTTGTTTACTACTCTTCTGCTCTGCGTTTGGCACCTCGTACTCTCCTGGTTTGATTCGGCTTGTTCACTTCTCTTGTTGCTCACGGTGTTGCCGTGGGCAACTGCCCTTTCTCCCCCTAGCTCTGTGTACCCTTGTCTGTTTGTCTGTCGTGCACTTATTGAGCGTAGGGACCGTCGCCCAGTTGTACCCAGTCACCTAGGGCGGGTCGTTGCAAGTAGGCAGGGACTGAGTGGTGGGTAGATTAGGGCTCACTTGTCTGTCTCCCCACCCCCGTCATTACAGTCTCCTAGTGTCTCCCAGTTCCCAGTGTTTCCTGCTACCTGTAACCTGTATCCCGTGCTATCCTGGTCAAGTACCGTATTGAGTTGGAGTCGTGTTGTGCTGTGTTCCACGCCGGTCCTGTTACACCACGCCTGGTGTCTGCCTGCTGTCAATGTCCCTTCCGAGCCTGCCTCGCTACTGTCTGAAACAACCACAGGTACACCTATACGAACTATAGACTTTTACCTGTGTCCTGTTGGCCAGCTGTCATACCGTTTAGGCGGTATGGCCCAGTGGGTCAACGTACCCAACGTGACACTTATATATCATGCTATAAATTAGCGCATTTTTACTATTTTAATGTGAATGTTTTTGTGGCAAAAATTAAGTCTGAAAGCAAAGGATGACGTCACAAACCATTATCTTTTTTAAAAAAAAGTGTACCTGTTTCCGTTTTTTTTTTCCTGTATAAAATGATGCACCACCCATGTGAAATTTTATATTGACCTGATGAAGGGACTAGTACGGTCCTGAAACGTGTAGTCCAAATGAACAAGTGAATCAAATAAAAAGTATGTCTAGCCATTACTTACAAACCAGGCGCCGCGACTAGATCTCTGCATGCATTTTTCTCCCTTCTCTCCAATTTTATCTTCTTTCCTGGAACAAGAATTCATCCTCCAAGGGACAACAGTGGGTGGCAGCCGGCAGTGGAAACTAACAGCTCAATTGCAGTAGGTGAGTCCAACACAACACTATTTTTTTCTGATGTATGCTCTCAAAAAAACAATATCAGCTTAGAGGAGCGCCACTTCCTCTCTTTTTTCTCCATTTTATTTCTATTAGTGAGAAGTAGACTAACTAGCTCCCACAATACTTGACTAGATAGAATGATACCGGAAGGTAATTACTAATGCGGACAGTGTAGCTATAGTAAGTATAATATGAGGACCACAGTTCTAAACATGGTGGGCGTAACACATCAAACAGTTTATCAGCTGTTAAACGAAGTTCATTATAGATGTGATTTTTTTGTCCTTGTGGGTTCTTATATGTGGGCAAAACTATTCGTTGCCTATATAACAGGTTCAGAGATCAATTTAGGTCAATCACCACCAGTGGGGGCTCTCCGTGCCTCACTGACCATGTCAGAGGGGTATATGGGGTAATCCTGAGGTCTTACAGTTTGCAGGATTGAACGGGTCTATAGACCACAAGGGGATGGGAACCACCACAAGATTTTACTGCAGAGAGAAGCTCGATAGATTTTGCAGACCAATGCAATTAGTGCACTTGGTTTTAATGATAGAAATGACATAAGTGTCTTTTTGTAATTGTATACTTTATTGTATAACATGTCTTGTATTTTGTTACCATGGCGAGAGTTTCCCGCACGTAAAAGACGACTTGCTTATGCCATGACATTACCAGGCCAGACGAAGCGTGCTTTACATGAAACGGTTGTTGCCTTGTATGTAAGCCTACATTTCCAGCTGCAATACCTACCAGGATCGCAATACAGAATACTTTTTACATACGACTATCGGGTGAGTGCCGATTCTTTTTCTATGTATTCACATGAACTTAAAGAGGATCTGTCACTAGTTTAGTAATGCCCAATCTCCTAGCTAATCTAATAGGCACTGTCATACTGATAATGATAGTGAAAATTGTGTCCCAAACGCTTATTATTTTAAAAGTTATCAGCTTTTTTCAAGATATGCAAAAAAGGCTATACTTGCCAAGTGGGCGTCAACACCAGAGATTCTCCTCAGATGGAGCTACCTCACAGCCTCTGACGCTGTCCTATCAGCATGAAGCTACTTCACAAAGCGTGAGAGACTCAGGCTGGAGTTAAAGGGGGATCACTTCAAATAGCCATATCTCTGGCTGTGGACCAGCTAGAAGAGTAATTCTGGTGGCATAAGATGAGATTCTAATCTTTCATATGCCAGGATCGCAGTTCTAGCTGTGAAACAACCGGAGGTATCACCAGTTAAAGTCAGTCTAGAATCGAAGCTGTATGCTATATGCATATACAATTCCCATTCCCAACTGTGGTCCACATCCTGAGATATGGCTATTTTAAGTGCTTCCTCTTTCCTCCAACCTCAGTCTCTCACAGTGTACCTCAGGCTGAGCTACACTATGTGTGAAGCACCTCCACCTCAGGAGAATCGCTGTTGTTGATACCCACTTGACTAGTATAGCTCCATTTGCATATTTATAAAAAAAAGCTCCTAAATTTTAGGCTGGATTCACACGAGCGTGGCGTTTTTGCGCACGCAAAAACGCGGCGCTTTGCCTGCGCAAAAGCCACTTAACAGCTCCGTGTGGCAGCAGCATATGATGCGTGGCTGCGTGCTTTTCGCGCAGCCGTCATCATTATGACACTCCATTTGGATGTTTGTAAACAGAAAAGCACGTGGTGCTTTTCTGTTTTCATTCATACTTTTCACAGCTGTTGCGCGAATCACGCAGTTCGCACGGAAGTGCTTCCGTGCGGCATGCGTGGCTTTCATGCCCCCATCGACTTCAATGGGTGCGTGATGCGCGAAAAACGCCCAAAGAATGGACATGTCGTCACTTGGACGCAGCGGACTAACGCTGCGTAAAAATCACGCACATATCTGCACGGCCCCATAGACTAATATAGGTCTGTGCGACGCGCGAGAAAATCACGCGCGTTGCTCGGACGTATATTGCGTTCGTCTGAATAAGCCCTTAAAATAATAAATGTTTTGGGACACAATTTTCACTATCATTATCAGTGTGACAGCACCTATTAGATTAGCTAGGAGATTGGGCATTACTAAACTAGTGACAGGTCCTCGTTAACAGTCATTTAAAAAAAAAAGTTTTCAATTTTAGTTTTTTCATCATCGTATTCCAAGAGCCATAACTTTTTTTATTTTTTCGTCGACACATAAGGCCTTGTTTTTTGTGGGGCAAGTAGTATTTTTTAATGGCAACATTTAATGTACCATATAAGTTTTTGTGAAGTGGAATTAATAAAAAAAAAATACAATTCCGCCACAGTTTTTTGGGTTTCCATTTTACGATGTTCACTGTGCGGTAAAAATTCAATGTTAATTTTATTTTGCGGGTCAGTACCATTACAGCTATACCAAATTTATATAGGTTTTTTTTTATGTTTTACTACTTTTACTAAATAAAATTTGTTAAAAGAAAATAGTTTTGCTTTATCATATTCTGATTAAAAACACAAAAAATGGCCATACTCACAAATTGGGCAGGTATAATCCCAACAGGACGCAGCCAGGTCAAAAATGCTGCTGAAGGAAAGTGCTCAGGTGTGTTAAATAATAATAGCCACTCCCACTAGCCTTGAGGGGAGTGGCGTGTGGTGCATGGGATATGTAGTAAAAAGTAAATGAATAGTGTATAATGTGCAAGTAGTAATAATATGTGTGAAATATAGGGGGCAGTACTGAGTATAGTGAGTGGTGAATAACATGTGTAAAATATAGGGGGCAGTACTGAAAGGGTCAGGAACGTGAGTGATACATGAAGTGTGGGAGCAGTGTGTAAAACATGGAGGGCTAATGCGTAAATCATGAGGCACAGCCTATATAGCCTGGTAGCAGCCAATTTGTAACGCCATGATAGTACATAGAGCAGGCTGCCCTGCTTGCTATGCCAGACTGCAACACACCATGCTCTCCCAGCATTGAAGACCTGGCTGCGTCCAAAAAGTAGCAAATATAATACAAGTAAAAATACATCTGGTATTGGTTGTAATTTTGGCCAAAAGAACGCAAGCTCGCAATCCTCGTCACGGATCCCCACACTTGCGAGTCCCTAACTGGAACTTTTTGTTCCAAACTTGAAGCTAACCACAGAAAAAAAGTGGGACATATAATAAGATTAAAAACACAATCTTATTCTGATACCCATAACTTTTTCCGCCAATGGAGCGGTGTGAGGGTTTGTTGGTTTTTTTTTGCTGGGCGAGCTCTAATTTTTATTATTATCATTTTGAGATACAGAGGACTTTTTATTTTATTTTTTTATTCAATTTTTTGGAGCAAGCAAGGTGACCAAAAACCAGCAAATTTGGCATTGTGATTTATTTGGCCCTACAGTGTTGACCTTGGGTGTGTAAATAATATGATATTTTTAAAAGTTCTGACTTTCACAGAAGCAGTACCAATTATGTAAAAAATTTTATTGACATTATTTTATGTGAAAAATGTTTTTAAACATTTTATTTAACATTTTTAACCATTTTTTTAGTCCCCTCAGAGGTCTTTACCATGCGATCGATGGATCGCTCATGCAATACATTGTATTACTTATGTATACTTATACTTATGTATTGCAGTGTATTGTATTTTTCTGTGGTCTTCTTTTAAGGGCTTAATAGTAGAGCATGGAAGGCAGACCAGGAGGCCGTCACTAGGCTTACAACTGTAATGGCAACCACTCTGCACCCTGCGATTTAGTTGCAGGGGGCGATTGGGGTACAGAGGGAGCTCCCTTGCTCTGTCTAACTGCTCAGATGCCGCAGTCGCTACTAATCGCGCCATTTTAGGGATTAAGCGGCCAGGTTCAGAATTATATAAGATACAAGCAATTGCTGGTGGGTATCAGCTGTATAAAACAGCCAGCGCCCGCCACATATGGTGCGGGCTCAGCTCCTAAGCCCGCTCCATATTATCTAAACGCTCATCAGGCATAAATGTATAGCAGATGTGGCTAAGAGGTTTGTAATTAGGAGGGTGTCCACTTACGTGTGGTTGAAATATTACCATCCATAATGTGTACGTATAGAAACACTTATATTGTTCATGTACTAGAATCAAACACATAGAATATAGCATTGTAAGTCACACAGACTCTATAAACGGCACCAGGGATACTGCAGTTTGGACACTACTGTCTATTTGGCAAAATTGTAATGGTACTACAAGACCTGGCATTACTGTATAGATCCTACTATGTGGTTGGCACAATTATATGGAGACTGCTTTGACATAAACTACTGTATGAATACTGGTATTTTAATACAATTATATGGGCACCTTGGCCCACATGTGGTTGGCACTACCATTTGGGAATCATTATGTTGTTGCTATCACTGGAACCCATATTACAGTGCCACCAACACTGCTCTCTGGACAGGCTACTCTATATTCTTGCACTATTCTCTATGATGAATACAGGGACCAGAGGACTACTACCGTTGGATAGCGCCCATTTCTGCGTGATCATGAGAGCAGCTGTATGGACACTGCTGATGAGGGGGACCTTGTGACGTGCCTCCCTTGTCCCAGCCATCCAATCTATATATTTTTTGCAAACTAAAAATTCTCTTTAATTATGAGTCACTGAGTCACTGTTTTTTTTTTATTTTCTTGAGAGGAAGTGCTATGTAATCTATGGTGTTATCACCAGAGTGGATATTGGTATAGAAAACACTTCTCTATTTATCGCTCTCACTTCTTCACATCTCTTGTCACAATGCAGAACTCAACCAGACTCCTGCTGCACGGTGAGTAATTGGGATTTTGAGGTTTTTCAAAAATGAGGGTGGCAAATACAGATGTAGGAGAGCTGAATCTGCGTACACGGGGGGTTCACCTGCAGTTCCCTATATACTAGCAAACTGCTATGCGTATTATTCTGCACTTTGTAAGTGCGGGCTAACCCAAGAATATTGGGTGAATGAATTAGGTCTTAGTAAAGCATAGCACATAAAAATATATTCCACAGAAGATGATCAGTAAGGTTATGAAGTTTTGGGATCAGCCCAACCATCCCATTGTACCTATTACCGGTCAGCCTGGTTGATTGTCCTCTCATTGGGCTATGGTTTCCATGTCTTGCACTGATGAGGTACAACAAAGCTTTACCGCTGTAAGATGGAATGAATGTTTCTATAATTTTAGGCTGTCTCTATGTTGTTAAAAAGTTGTCACCATCCTAAAATGCACTTCTGATTATGGGGATTTGTAATGGAAGTACTGTATGCAAATACCTTCTATTTCAGGGGATTTTTATTTTGGAATATTCCTCCTAATGATATGGAGGTGCCCTTAGGCTCCTCATTCCTGGCTCAACCTAAACTTTGAGTCCTGAGGGATGCTTGAGCAGCAGCCAAAGCAGATACATGGGCACAGGCAGACTCGTAGGGTTTAGAAAGTATCCAATGCCCTTTCTTCTTTAGGAGGGGGCTTGCGATAGATCCACCATTGTGTATTTTGTTGTGTGATTCACATCATTGGTTTTTATTTTTGTACCTGGGTGAGAGAAAGAAATAAAACTAAACAAAAAAAAAAAAGTCGTGTGAATGTTGGAATCAGAAGAATCTGTCATATGATGCAAAAGCAATGCAATTCTTTTTGAAGAGAGTAGCCACAATTTATTTTGGCAAGGATTCCGGACAAAAATTTTAGTGTGCCTTTGTAGGTCCATAGAAATATAGTATAAGCCCATAGTCCATTATGGATCATTTTAGCATCCATATTACGCCCCCAAATAAACGTACTTGCCACAGCTCTACTGAACCGGGCTTACATCACCATAGGATCCTATAATATGCTTAGTTGTGTCCTTATTATGGCCGTCTGAAAGCGACATCGTTGTTAGGGTATTATATAATTAGAACTGATCTAAAACAAAAAAGGCAAAATGTAACAGAAACAACCTTAACATTAAATTAGTGTTTTAAGTGTAATATCACCGTGACACTGTATATGTATTTTTTGATTTATTTATTTTTTGCAAGACTAACTGCTTCACCTTTTTGTCTGGGGATTGTCTGGTTACATTTGCATATTTTTACCACAACTACCAGATGTTATATGTTCATGAACTGGCTTTTTTCCCCCCCCCGCTGCTGCATTGAACCACATGGACTTAGATCCTGTTTCATTATTTTTCAAATACTTTGACCTATGTCTAGTATTTCTATGGTGTAACCCCATGGAGAAATCACGGTCATACTGAACTTTTTCATAGTAGTGGTTCTAGAAAGTTTTTTCAAAAGAAAACCAGTGGTAGCGCAGCAATTCTCACAAAAAAACTCAGAAGAGATAAAATACAGCCGTAAATGCAGGAAAAAAGTAACAAAAAAATATACAATAGTTCCTCTAAGACTCTCCTGTTGTGTGTGAATGGAAGTTCATAAATTCTCATTAATTTGTGGCTTAACATCTGTCAGGCTAAGACCGGTTTCAGGTGGCTGTATTATGGCTGCAGCCTTAGAACCCCCATCCTGATTCTACTGTACAAAACATGGATGAACTTAGAACCCTATGGTGACATAAGTTCAGTTTAGCAGAAAACAGGCGTCTGGATGTTGCAGCAATAATACGGACACTAATGTACGGCTGTCTTAAAATGCCCATAAAGGGCAAAAGGGCCACATACTTGCTTGTTCAGACATGAAATCTATATGTGACAGGTTATTTCTTCCTCAGGTCTTGGCGTCTTATTTAGCTTCTTCACAGTGAGAGGTAAGTCACAGGGGAGGTAAAGGGTTAATGTGTGTTCATGATATATAACTGCAGTGTATGTTACTGAATGAACTTGTTATTTCACATAAATACATCTTTTTTTGTTTCTCCCCCGCTTGTATTCACGTGCACCTGGGTGTCATTTTAAGCAGTTAATATTAATGGGTAACTAAACTTTCCGAAAACTTCTGACAAGTCAAAGTGAGATGTCAGAAGTTTTGATCGGTGGGGATCTTTTCCGAAAAAAGCCGATCAGAAACAAAGCAGCTCAGCGCTCACCCAAGCGCTTCTGCCACTTAGTTTTAGCGATCGGTGTGGCCTCAGTGCTCGGACCCCCACCAGTCAAAACTTCTGACATGTCACTATAATAAGTGAGCTAAATAGTTTAGACTCCAGACTGATACATTGTAGCAAACTAGCTAAGAGATTTGTGCACAGGAACCAGATAGGGGGCAGTTTTTACAGAACTTTACTTCAGAAATGAAATGAGTATCTGTGGGTTATACAGTGATACAATATTAGTCTCTGCAAATATCCACATGTCACAGTCACAGGCGTCTCCTCAGCTTCCACCTGCCACATCAGTGAGAACAGTCCCTGCAGTTCTCAGCCACTCCTGTAGCTGTCTCAGTCTCCACAGTTTTCTCTAAATTCTGCTCTCTTTCCAGACTTTCCATTCAGGGGTCTCTCTGTAGTCCCTCTTTAAACTCTCCTCCCATGAGTCTCTCTGCAGTCTCTCTTTATACTCTCCTCTCATGAGTTTCTCTGCAGTCTCTCTTTATACTCTCCTCTCATGAGTCTCTCATGAGTCTCTCTTTATACTCTCCTCTCATGAGTCTCTCTGCAGTCTCTCTTTATACTCTCCTCTCATGAGTCTCTCTGCAGTCTCTCTTTATACTCCCCTCTCATGAGTCTCTCTGCAGTCTCTCTTTATACTCTCCTCTCATGAGTTTCTCTGCAGTCTCTCTTTATACTCTCCTCTCAAGAGTCTCTCATGAGTCTCTCTTTATACTCTCCTCTCATGAGTCTCTCTGCAGTCTCTCTTTATACTCTCCTCGCATGAGTTTCTCTGCAGTCTCTCTTTATACTCTCCTCTCAAGAGTCTCTCATGAGTCTCTCTTTATACTCTCCTCTCATGAGTCTCTCTGCAGTCTCTCTTTATACTCTCCTCTCATGAGTCTCTCTGCAGTCTCTCTTTATACTCCACTCTCATGAGTCTCTCTGCAGTCTCTCTTTATACTCTCCTCTTATTAGTTTCTCTGCAGTCTCTCATTAGACTCCCCTCTCATGAGTCTCTCTGCAGTCTCTCTTTATACTCTCCTCTCATGAGTTTCTCTGCAGTCTCTCTTTATACTCTCCTCTCATGAGTGTCTCTGCAGTCTCTCTTTATTATATCTCTGTAGATAATGCCATACAGACACCCCCTGTAGATAACGCCATACAGACCCCCCCTGTAGATAACGCCATACAGACCCCCCCTGTAGATAACGCCATACAGACCACCCCTGTAGATAATGCCATACAGACACCCCCTGTAGATAACACCATACAGACCCCCCCTGTAGATAACGCCATACAGACCCCCCCTGTAGATAACGCCATACAGACCACCCCTGTAGATAATGCCATACATTCCCCCCTGTAGATAACGCCATACAGACCCCCCCTGCAGAGAACACCATACAGAACCCCCCATGTAGATAACACCATACAGAACCCCCCCTGTAGATAACACCATAAAGACCCCCCTGTAGATAACGCCATACAGACCCCCCTGTAGATAACACAATACAGATCCCCCTGTAGATAACACCATACAGACCCCCCCTGTAGATAACGCCATACAGACACCCCCTGTAGATAACACCATACAGACCCCCCCTGTAGATAACGCCATACAGACCCCCCCTGTAGATAACGCCATACAGACCACCCCTGTAGATAATGCCATATATTCCCCCCTGTAGATAACGCCATACAGACCCCCCCTGCAGAGAACACCATACAGAACCCCCCCTGTAGATAACACCATAAAGACCCCCCTGTAGATAACGCCATACAGACCCCCCTGTAGATAACACAATACAGATCCCCCTGTAGGTAACGCCATACAGACCCCCCTGTAGATAACGCCATACAGACCCCCCTGTAGATAACACAATACAGATCCCCCTGTAGGTAACGCCATACAGACCCCCCTGTAGATAACGCCATACAGACCCCCCTGTAGATAACGCCATACAGACCCCCCCTGTAGATAACGACATACAGAACCCCCCTGTAGATAAAGCCATACAGACCCCCTTGTAGATACCGCCATACAGAGTCCCCCCTGTAGATAATGCCATACAGAGTCCCCCCTGTAGATAATGCCATACAGAGTCCCCCCTGTAGATAACGCCATACAGACCACCCCCCTGTAGATAACGCCATACAGACCACCCCCTGTAGATAACGCCATACAGACCCCCCTGTAGATAACGCCATACAGAGTCCCCCCTGTAGATAACACCATACAGAGTCCCCCCTGTAGATAACGGCATACAAAGTCCCCCATGTAGATAACGCCATACAGAGTCCCCTCTGTAGATAACGCCATACAGACCCCCCTGTAGATACCGCCATACAGAACCCCCTGTAGATAATGCCATACAGACCCCCCTGTAGATAACGCCATACAGACCCCCCTGTAGATAATGCCGTACAGACCCCCCCTGTAGATAACGACATACAGAACCCCCCTGTAGATAAAGCCATACAGACCCCCTTGTAGATACCGCCATACAGAGTCCCCCCTGTAGATAATGCCATACAGAGTCCCCCCTGTAGATAATGCCATACAGAGTCCCCCCTGTAGATAACGCCATACAGACCACCCCCCTGTAGATAACGCCATACAGACCACCCCCTGTAGATAACGCCATACAGACCCCCCTGTAGATAACGCCATACAGAGTCCCCCCTGTAGATAACACCATACAGAGTCCCCCCTGTAGATAACGGCATACAAAGTCCCCCATGTAGATAACGCCATACAGAGTCCCCTCTGTAGATAACGCCATACAAACCCCCCCTGTAGATACCGCCATACAGAACCCCCTGTAGATAACGCCATACAGACCCCCCTGTAGATAACGCCATACAGACCCCCCTGTAGATAATGCCGTACAGACCCCCCCTGTAGATAACACCATACAGACCCCCCTGTAGATAACGTCATACAGACCCCCCTGTAGATAACACCATACAGAACCCCCCCTGTAGATAACACCATAAAGACCCCCCCTGTAGATAACGCCATACAGACCCCCCTGTAGATAACACCATACAGAACCCCCATGTAGATAACGCCATACAGACCCCCCTGTAGATAACGCCATATAACCCCCCAAAAAAAACAACGGCCTATAGTTTGTCCTACAAAAGAGATGTATCCCCTATCCACAGGACCGAAAGTCCCCCCAAGTTCTCCATAACTAACCTCGGACTTCCGGAGTCTGCGCAGTTCAATAAAAATTAAAGGTGCGCTGGTCACGCATGTGCACAAGCGCGACCAGTGCACAATTCATTTCTATGGAGCTGCAGACAGACCCAGGAAGTCCGAGGTTTGTCATGGAGAACTTCGGGGGACTTTCAGTCCCCTGTTCTCCTTATCGCTGCCAGCGATCACACATGTATCCCCTATCCTGTGGATAGGGGATGCTTGTCTTTTGTAGGAACAACCCCTTCAGCGGAGCCTCCGGCCATGGGGAGGGGCCGTGCCTGACGGGTGGCACGGGCCCCCACATGCTGCGGGCCCCGTAGCAGCCGCTACGGCTGCTATAGCGGTAGTTACGCCACTGCTCGCCCTATAATCCACCACCCCCAACTAACTCCTAACCACTCCCCTAATGTTTTCTTAACTTTCCCTACCTACACCCCTGGTCATGGTGGCCTCCCCCTATGGCCTTTTTGCCTGGTCCGGCCTGTAATGTGTGTGTGTGTGTGTGTGTGGGGGGGGGGGGGTTAATACACAGGTGGTGAATGTATACGGTGCAGGAGTGGTTAATATAGAGGCAATGGATGCATGTAATGTGGTGGTGGTAAAATAGAGGCAGTGGATGCATATAATGTGGGGGTGGTAATATAGAGGCAGAGGATGTATACAGTGGAGGAAATAAGTATTTGATCCCTTGCTGATTTTGTAAGTTTGCCCACTGTCAAAGTCATGAACAGTCGAGAATTTTTAGGCTAGGTTAATTTTACCAGTGAGAGATAGATTCTATAAAAAAAAAAATAGAAAATCACATTGTCATTATTATATATATTTATTTGCATTGTGCACAGAGAAATAAGTATTTGATCCCCTACCAACCATTAAGAGTTCAGCCTCCTCCAGACCAGTTACACGCTCCAAATCAACTTGGTGCCTGCATTAAAGACAGCTGTCTTAAATGGTCACCTGTATAAAAGACTCCTGTCCACAGACTCAATTAATCAGTCTGACTCTAACCTCTACAACATGGGCAAGACCAAAGAGCTTTCTAAGGATGTCAGGGACAAGATCATAGACCTGCACAAGGCTGAAATGGGCTACAAAACCATAAGTAAGACGCTGGGTGAGAAGGAGACAACTGTTGGTGCAATAGTAAGAAAATGGAAGACATACAAAATGACTGTCAATCGACATCGATCTGAGGCTCCATGCAAAATCTCACCTCGTGGGGTATCTTTGATCCTGAGGAAGGTGAGAGCTCAGCTGAAAACTACACGGGGGGAACTTGTTAATGATCTCAAGGCAGCTGGGACCACAGTCACCAAGAAAACCATTGGTAACACATTACGCCGTAATGGATTAAAATCCTGCAGTGCCCGCAAGGTCCCCCTGCTCAAGAAGGCACATGTACAGGCCCGTCTGAAGTTTGCAAATGAACATCTGGATGATTCTGAGAGTGATTGGGAGAAGGTGCTGTGGTCAGATGAGACTAAAATTGAGCTCTTTGGCATTTACTCAACTCGCCGTGTTTGGAGGAAGAGAAATGCTGCCTATGACCCAAAGAACACCGTCCCCACTGTCAAGTATGGAGGTGGAAACATTATGTTTTGGGGGTATTTCTCTGCTAAGGGCACAGGACTACTTCACCGCATCAATGGGAGAATGGATGGAGCCATGTACCGTCAAATCCTGAGTGACAACCTCCTTCCCTCCACCAGGACATTAGAAATGGCTCGTGGCTGGGTCTTTCAGCACGACAATGACCCGAAACATACAGCCAAGGCAAAAAAGGAGTGGCTCAATAAGAAGCACATTAAGGTCATGGAGTGGCCTAGCCAGTCTCCAGACCTTAATCCCATCGAAAACTTATGGAGGTAGCTGAAGATCCGAGTTGCCAAGCGACAGCCTCGAAATCTTAATGATTTACAGATGATCTGCAAAGAGGAGTGGGCCAAAATTCCATCTAACATGTGTGCAAACCTCATCATCAACTACAAAAAACGTCTGACTGCTGTGCTTGCCAACAAGGGTTTTGCCACCAAGTATTAAGTCTTGTTTTCCAAAGGGATCAAATACTTATTTCTCTGTGCACAATGCAAATAAATATATATAATTTTGACAATGTGATTTTCTTTTTTTTTTTTTTTTTTTATATAATCTATCTCTCACTGGTAAAATTAACCTAGCCTAAAAATTCTAGACTGTTCATGTCTTTGACAGTGGGCAAACTTACAAAATCAGCAAGGGATCAAATACTTATTTCCTTCACTGTATAATGTGGGGGTGGTAATATAGAGGCAGTGGATGCATATAATGTGGGCGGGTGGTATTATAGAGGCAGTGGATGCATATAATGTGGGGGTGGTAATATAGAGGCAGGGGATAAGTACAGTGTGGGAGGGGGTAATATGAAAGCAGTGGATGAATGTAGTATAGGAGAGGGGTACTACAGATGTGGTGAATGTATACGTCCAGGAGGGGGTAATATTGAGGCAGTAAATGAATACAGTATTGGAGAGGGGTAACATAGAGGCAGTGGATGAATACAGTGTGTGTGGTGGTTATATAAAGCCAGTGAATGAATACAGTGTGTGTGTGTGTGTGGGGGGGGGGCGGGGTAATATAGAGGCAGGGCAGAGGCATAGCTAGGTTCTCCAGCACCCAGGGCAAAGATTCAGTTTGGCGCCCCCCCCCCCCCAACCTCTTTCCCGACAGCTCCTTCCACCTCGCCATGTTTGTTTTCTCTACCAATCAATGACGTGTCATTTCTTTTCCACATTTTTTTTAATGTAACTCGGGCATAAAAATATTTGTAAATTTTACAAGCAATATAGTTCTATACACAACACCAGAACCAAGCTCATTACATATATGCAGCACCAGAACAAAGCTCATTACATATATACAGTGCCAGAACAAAGCTCATTATATATATAGAGCACCAGAACCAAGCTCAGTACATGAATACAACACCAGAACAAAGCTCAGAACAAATACATTTCAGTACAGAGATCAATTGCAAAGTCAGGTTAGCAGCTTCCAGTATGACCTGAATAATGGTAAGAATATACTGGGAGTTGCTTATACCCCAAAAAATAGTACCCTCCACCATCTGTAAAGATCATACAGTAATAATTAGGCTTCGTTCTCACCTGCGTCGTGGTTCCGATCATGGGTTCCGTCAGACCTTTCCATCAGGGGAACCCACGAACGGAAACCAAATGGAAACCATAGCTTTCCGTTATCATTTCAATGGTAACGCTTCCGTTGCTAATGGTTTCTGTTTGTCTCCGTTTCACAAGGTTTCCGTTTTATTGGCGGTATCAATAGAGTAGTCGACTGTATCCACCTGTAATCTATCACATCTAACTTAGATGTGATGTATTACAGGTGGATCCAGCGTGTCAGAGACACACAGGACCCGCTGACACTGAACCCATCAGTCCCACAGACCTGACAAGTTCAGGATTCAGAGTAAAATACAGGTGCTCTGTATACAGGATACAGAGCAGCTATATCTCAAAAAGTAAAAAGATTTTTTAATAAAAACTAATTATAAAGTTGCACAAAACACACTGACTGACATTTTAAAAAATAAAATAAAATCCCTTTCAAAGGTGTACATAACCTTTACTGCAAACAATCAGATCGTAACAAACATTGTCCAGTAAAACAAGTAGCACACGTTTTACCAAAAGTCGGTGCAGTTTTTAAATGATTGTTAATGTCTGCAAAAAACTGCATGGACATTAACAATCATTTGAAAACTGACTCGTGGGAATGCAGCATGTTGACGTGGTTTGCAGCTGTATCGTTGTAA
This sequence comes from Rhinoderma darwinii, assembly GCF_050947455.1. Lineage (NCBI taxonomy): Eukaryota > Metazoa > Chordata > Amphibia > Anura > Rhinodermatidae > Rhinoderma > Rhinoderma darwinii. Next base: position 372,951,283 of record NC_134689.1, read on the forward strand.
GACAGCAGCTACTATATGTATATACTGTACGGGTATGTTCACACAGGGCAGATACGCTGTGTAAACGCACTGCCCTGTGGTGCAGTTTTTCGGGCAGGAATGGCCGCTGCGGAAAAATGAGCAGAAAAAAAAATAGATACCATGGCGACGCTTCCCCCCTACATCCTGCAGCCCTAGGATGATGTTTCATCCCATGTGACCGCTGCAGCCTGCGATTGACTGCAGTGGTCACATGGGATAAAACGTCGTCCCAGGCGGCCGACCCGGAAAAAGAAACAGAATTCTCGGTAAGTATAAGATTACAATTTTTCCTGAGTTGCGTTTTTTCCATCGGAATCGCTGCATTTCCGCCCCAAAAAAACACATCTGCTATTTGTTTGCGAGTTTTACTTCCCCATTGAATTAAATGGGGAAAACCCAAACAAAACAAATAAGCAGCATTTACGCAAATACAATTAACATGCTGCGGATTTTAAAAAAAATAAACCGCAGGTCAATTACTGAACCTTTTTCTCACTCATCGTGTGGGTGAGATTTGTTAAAATATCATCCACTCTGTTGCTACTGCATTTGGGCTTGTCCACACGTAACAGAATTGCTGTGTATTTAAATACGCAGCAAAATACAGTAGCAGCAAAGTGGGTGATACTTATCAAATCCCATCCACATGCTGCGTAAAATTTCTGACCAGAAATTGACCTGTGGTACGTATTTTTCGTACCGCTGCATGTCGATTCCTGCTGCGGAAAGTGGGCTGGATTGCTGCGTTTTTCAGAGATGTCGCCATCCCCCAGCATTGTGAAAAACGCAGCAAAATCTGCACCATTTTATGCAGAAATAAACGCAAGAAATGGTGCTGTTTTTCCACAGCAGAATTTCTGCTAGTTGCTGCAGAAATTTTCTGTAGCAATTACAATACGTGTAGAGTAGCCCTTATACTGCGGATTTGTCCATACACACAACAGAATTGCTGCAGAAAATTTCTGCAGCAATTCCGTTGAAAGTCATAGGCACACATGAACACGTACACATCACACACTATATATACACACATGAACTCATCACACACTATATATACACACATGAACTCATCACACACTATATATACACACATGTACACATCACATACACTATATATACACACATGAACACATCACACACTATATATACACATCACACACTATATATACACACATGAACACATCACACACTATATATACACACATATGAACACATCACACACTATATATACACACATGAACACATCACACACTATATATACACACATGAACACATCACACACTATATACACACATGAAGGCATCACACACTATATATACACATGTACACATCACATACACTATATATACACACACACACACACACACACGTACACATCACAAATATGTACATTACATGCACACATTATACACATATAAAGTACACATTGTAAACACACATGCACTTACCTTTTATGTAGGATCATTGTGAAGGGAGTTCTCCAGCTTGATGGCCCGACACAGTGCTGCAGACAGTCTCCCCTCCCCCACCCTCAAGTCACGACTGATAACAGCAGCAGCCTGAGGATGGGTGTGTAGAGCAGGGACACTGGCGTAGCTATAGGGGTCGCAGTGGTCGCAATTGCGACCGAGCCCCGAAGCCAGGGGGGCGCACGGCCCCCCCCACCACATCAATAAAAAGTTACTATAGTAACTCGGGCCGCGGGCCCCTGTTACTATAGTAACATACTTTACTTACCTTCCTGGTTCCGGATGGCAGCGGAGGTCCTGACGTAAAGCGCTGTGCGCAGCGCATGACGTCACAGCGGTATGCGCCGCGCACAGCATCGAGACGACAGAACTCCCACCGCGGCCGAAGAGGAAGGTAAGGTTAGCCCTGACTGCCAGGGTCCTACTATATAAGATTACTGTCTGCTGGACCCTGTATCTAAGCCTACGTTGTGGTAGGCTTAGATACAGGGTCCCACAGACAGTATCACACATGGGCCCTGTATCTAAGCCTAACACACGTGTTACTAATCATTTTTTGTGTGTTTTCTTACAGGTTCGGTCGTTGGACTACGTCGGTTTCCAGGACTACTTCGATGACGGCTTTTTTTTTATTATCAATAAAATGGTTAATGAGGGCTGTGTGTTTTTTTATTTTTATTTCAATAAAATATTTTTTCTATGTCTTTGTGTTTTTTTTTAAACTATATTACTACCGCCTTAGTAATGCCCGCCGGCTGATTGACAGTATCCATTGCTAAGGCGGGGCTTAGTGTTAGCCGATGCAGAGGCTAACACTAACCCCCTTTATTACCCCGGTACCCACCGCCACCAAGGGTGCTGGGAAGAGCCGGGTACGATCCAGTACCTGACCATCTGTAGTGATGGTCGGCCACTGGGGTGGCCGCAGGCTGGTATTATCAGAAGGGGAAAGGCCAGATACAGTGGCCTTTCCCATCCTGGTAATACTAGGCTGCTGCTGCTTTATTGTATCTGGCTAATTATGAAAAATGGGGGGGACCCCACGTCATTTAAAAATAAATAAATAAATAAATAATTGGAAAGAACAATGTGGGGTCCCCCCCAATTTTCATAACCAGCCAGATACAACACAGCAGCAGCAGGCAGCATTACAAGGGTGGGAAGGGCCACTGTTTTTGGCCTTCCCCAGCCTAATACTACCAGCCTGCGGCCACCCCGGTGCCTGCCCATCACTACAGATGGTCGGGTACTGGTTCGTACCCGGCTCTTCCCAGTACTCCTGGTGGCGGTGGGTACCGGGGTAATAATGGGGGTTAGTGTAGCCTCTGCACCGGCTAACATTAAGCCCCGCCTTAGTAATGGAGGTTGTAAATCAGCCAGCGGCCATTACTAAGGCGGTGATAATAAAGTTTAAAAAGATACAAGCACATAGAAAAAATATTTTATTGAAATAAAAAAACACAACCCTCATTAACCATTTTATTGAGAATAAAAAAAACGCCGTCATTGAAGTCCTCGAATCCGAAGTCCAACAACCGAACCTGTAAAAAAAACACACACACACAAAAATAATCAGTAACACAAAGAAGCAAAATGATTATTCTTACCTATCCTGGGTCCAGCGCTGGAGACGCAATGACAGCGAGCTGGGCCCTGTATCTAATCCAATCATGTGTGATATTGTCTGCTGAGCTGTGTATCTAATCCAATCATGTGTGATACTGTCTGCTGGGCCCTGTATCTAATCGTATCTTGTGTGATACTGTCTGCTGGGCCCTATATCTAATCCGATCATGTGTGATACTGTCTGCTGAGCCACTGTATCTAATCCTATCCATAGTTTATAGGGTCGTAGTGCTATAGATATGCTATGCTGTCTCCTATACACACATTTTTTTGGGCGGACACATATGTATTGGGGCTATTTCCCTGACATTTTAAGCCCTGAGGGTATGTTCACACGGCAGCGTCTGTTACGGCTGAAATTACGGTGCTGTTTTCAGGAGAAAACAGCACCGTAATTTCAGCCGTAATTTGCTTGTGCAGGCGTCTTTCGCTGCGTCCATTACGGACGTAATTGGAGCTGTTTTTCTATGGAGTCCATGGAAAACGGCTCCATTTACGTCTGAAGAAGTGACATGCAGTTCTTTGACGAGGGCGTATTTTTTACGCGCCGCCTTTTGACTGCGGCGCGTAAAAAAAAATGACCGTCGGCACAGAACATCGTAAGACCCATTCAAATGAATGGGCAGATGTTTGCCAACGCTTTTGAGACGCATTTTCGGACGTAATTCAATGCTAAAACGCCAGAATTACGTCCGTAAATAGGGTGTGTGAACCCAGCCTTAGTGACGCCGCGGCTGCTAGTGCTGCATTGTTGGGTCACTTAGGAGACCCAGCGATGCAGCTGAAAGCTGCGGACCGTCGGCCATGAGAAATTTGCGGGGGGGGGGGGGGGGCCCAGTAAGAATTTTTGCATCAGGGCCCATGAGCCTTTAGCTACGCCCCTGAGTAGGGAGGGGGGCTGGAGGGGGAGATTTGTTAGCAGCACAGACTACAGCTGCTGTTACAGTCGGGCGGCAGTTCTTAGCTGCTGTGCCCTGCGCCAGAGGCCAGAAGCTCACCTAGAAGGCAGGCCGCCGACACTGATCGTTGGCGCCCCCCTCTAACTTGCGCCCGGGGCACATGTCACGCCTGCCCCCCCTAGCTACGCCCCTGGGCAGGGGGTGAGTACAGTGTTGGTGTGGGTAATACAGAGATGGTGAACGTATACGGTTTAGGAGGGTAATATAAAGCCAGTGGATGAATACAGTGTGGGGTAATACATAGGTGGTGAATGTATATGCTGCAAGAGGGATAATATAGAGGCAGTATATTTATAAGATGTGGGAGATGATATAATAAATGCTGCTGTTCCTGTATGTACAGTATACTTCTTGTAGTATTATAGATAACACTCTGAAAACCTCACCACGTTGTTTACTTTTTACTATAGGAATTCGTTTCCTGCCTAATGCAGCAATTCATTTTCCTAAGTGTGATCCTACTCTGAATGAATGTCCAGCTAATGCCAACTGCGAGGAAACACAACGTGGCTACTACTGTGCATGTGACGAAAAGTTCTTAAACAACAAGGACAAGTTAACGATTGTTTACCCAGGTGGAGAGTGTCTCGGTAATGTGCGCTGTCTTACCCTAAGCCTCGTTTTATTTAATATGCACTGAATTAACTTGCTTCTAAGGCACAATCACCGTGTAGCAAGTTGGAACTCCTTTTTGGGTATGTTCACACGAGGGCGTCCGTAACGGCTGAAATTACGGGGATGTTTCAGCCTGAAAACATCCCCGTAATTTCAGCCGTAACAGCATGTGCAGGCGCTTGAACGCCGCGTCAATTACGGACGTAATTGGCGCTGCTATTCATTGAAGTCAATGAATAACGGCTCCAATTACGGCCAAAGAAGTGACAGGTCACTTCTTTGATGCGGGCTTCTATTTACGCGCCGTCATTTGACAGCGGCGCATAAATTACGCCTCGTGTGAACAGACAAACGTCTGTCCATTGCTTTCAATGGGCAGATGTTTGTCAGCGCTATTGAGGCGCTATTTTCAGACGTAATTCGGGGCAAAAACGCCCGAATTACGTCCGTAAATAGGCCGTGTGAACATACCCTTTGACTTTAATGAAGCTGGGCCCAAATGAAAAATCTGTAAAAGGGCCCCCACCCACCATGTGCCATTTATAATCCTGGTGCCTTTAATGAGGCAGAAGGGCCTGTAGATAGTGACTGCAACCTTTGTACCCCTTATCGCTACGCCCCTGCAAAACACAATATAAATGTGAGTGCTTTATTTATACAGCATTTTAATTTCTAGAAATGTTGCCGAAAGAAACTCTCCAGGATGAAAATAATGTATCACCAGGGGCATACACCAACTTCTCATGGGGCAATATAAAAATTTCCCAACCTCTTTCAGTTCCCCCAAAGCTTTACTAAGCACAATCTGTGACCCCATAACATTTCCATTAATAATTAGTCCCTCACAGTATTACCAGCGACAGGGCCAGCCACAAATAATACTTTCTCATCAGTGCCATTCATCATTGTAGAAACTTATACCTTACATGGAAGTATCTTTGCACAGGGCGCATCACTCCAGCAGTTGGAAGGGGACGCTGCGCTGGCTCCCTTCCGCTGCTTGTTTTAGAAGCGCCCGTGCCAGGCTACTCAGCAGTCGCCTTCCCGCCCGGACACTTCTTCACTTAGTGGGGTCGCTACCACTGTAGCAGCCATAGCGGCTGCTAGCAGTGAGACCGGGCATGAGGGCGCCTGCGCCGGATTCCCCCATAGGCGGCGGCTCCGCTAGCAGCCGCTGCGGCTACTATGGTGGTAGCGACGGCACTATAGCAGAGCAGGGAGGTATCTAGCGCCACTGTAGCTCCCTGAAGGAGCGGAATGCCCGTGTGGCTGGGGATTCCACTCCTGAAGCGCTCCGCTTGATGTCTCTGTCCATATATGGACAGCGACATCAGGGGAAACTCCTGAAGCGGAATCCCCATCCACATCATTGCAGACGCTGTGACCGGGGATTCCATTCCAGGAGAAGCCAATGACGTCACTGTTCGTAAATGGACAGACGCCAGGGGCTTCTCCTGGAGTGGAATCCCCGGTCACAGCGTCGGCAATACGGTGGTCGGGGATTCCGCTTCAGGAGTTGCCCCTAATGTCACTGTCCATATATGGACAGACATCAAGCAGAGCGCTCCAGGAGCGGAATCCCCGGCCACACGGGGATTCCGCTCTTTCAGGGAGGTACAGTGGCACTATCTACAGGAAGGGGGGGTGCTATCTACAAGGGGGCTATGGACTGTGTGGCACTACCTACAAGGGGGCTGTGGGCTGTATGGCACAATCAACAAGGGCACTGTGGGCTGTGTGGCACTACCAACAAGGGGGCTGTGGGCTGTGTGGCACTTCCTATCAGGGGGCTGTGTGGCACTTCCTACCAGGGGGCTGTGTGGCACTACCTACCAGGGGGCTGTGTGGCACTACCTACCAGGGGACTGTGTGGCACTACCTACAGGGGGCTGTGTGGCACTCCCTACACGGTGCTGTGTGGCACTTCCTACAGGGGGCTGTGTGGTACTCCCTATAGTAGGCTGTGTGGCACTCTCTACAGGTGGCTTTGGGGCACTCTCTACAGGGGGCTGTGTGGCACTCTCTACAGGGGGCTGTGTGGCACTATCTACAAGGGGGCTGTGTGGCACTATCTACAAGCGGCTGTGGGGCACTATCTACAAGGGGGCTGTTTGGCACTATCTATAAGGGGCTGTGTGGCACTATCTACAAGGGGCTGTGTGGCACTATCTACAAGGGGCTGTGTGGCACTATCTACAAGGGGCAATGTGGCATTATCTACAAGGGGGCTGTGTGGCACTACCTACAAGGGGCTGTGTGGCACTACCTACAAGTGGCTGAGTGGCACTATCTACAGGGAGAATCTGTGAGTGGTGGGCTGATGGTCATTTTACTGTGAGTGGTGGGCTGATGGTCCTTTTACTGTGAGTGGGGGGGGGAAATACCTGCGGCGCTCATTTGGTGCTTTTTTTGCCTGCGCCTTTTGCATTCGCTTCAACGACTTAAGAAAAAACGCATAAAAGAAAAGGTCAAGCAGCTCTGTCAGTTCCTGAAGGAATTTTGAGGAAGATTTTTTTTGCCTCACAAAAAACGCTATGTGAACATACCCTACGAGTATAGTGCTTGTTTTTAGCCGTTTTCTGTCTTTCTCGAAACTATTTTTGGTAGGGGTTTCCTGAGGAAATGTTATTTTTCCACTGCTGCCTCGAGTCCGAAAAGGTTGGGAATCTCTGTACTAGGCTACAGGATCACGCCGGCTTACGCAAGGATCCCGTTGTGGAGCAGCTCAGTTCGTTGTGGGAACGGGGCCTAGACGAGTAAAATTTTTGTTTTTGTTTGGGGGAACTCTACAAGGGGCAGGTGGGGGGCTGTATGGCACGATCTACAAGGAGGAGGTGGGGGATTATGGCTCTGTCTACAGGGAGGCTGTATGGCAAAATCTACAGGGAACACTATACTGTGTGGGGGCCACTAAGCAGATATTATACTGTGTAGGGGTACTACAGGGGGCATAATACTGTGAGCACAATTATTGCACGGCCAGACGTGGCGGAGGTTTTCCGCTGCAAATGTTGGTGCAGATTAGGGGCATTTACGCAACGAATCTGCACCAGCATTTGCACATTAGACAGGTAATTCAGACTTGCAGAAAAAACAGCGGACTTGCCACGGATTTCAGTTTTTGCATTGCAAAGACTGAAATCCGCAGTGAAATTCCGCTTCTTCTCCGCAACAGTCAGTGCATGATGCGGAGGGAAAATTCTGCACCGCAGTCTATGGTCCGCAGCGGAGTTTTCCGCATCGTCTGAACTAACTTGCCAGAAAATGTATTGAAACAACTGTAAAAAACGGCCGCTGGAGAATTCCACTGCGGACTGTCCGCAGCGGAATTCCACAGCAATTCCACCACATCTGGCCGTGCCCTTAGAGGACAAAATACTGTGTCCTTGAAGGGGTTGTAATATATTATATTATTAAATATTATTATTATACTGTATGGGGGCACTAAAGGGGCATTATACTTTTTTATGGGGCATGTTTTTTTTATGTTGGGGTTGGGCGCCAAAAGGTCATTTCGCACGGGTCGCCATCTATCCTAAGGCCGGCCCTGATAGACGTCACATCTAGATACATTGGGGCCATGCTGAATTAGGCTTCGTCCCGTTGCATGAGGGATACTTGTCGTTGCTTATCCTCATAACCCCACTTCGGAAAACCTTTGCCTTCCCCCTCTAAAAATCTCTTACGATCCATACACTAGTGTAGGAAACCAGAAACCATCTCTCTCTGTATAATGCAGCTGGGTGAAACTGCTGGTGATGGGTATCAATACATGGCCCACTGCCAAATTAAAAGTAAAATATAATGTGGCATCTACTTTCTATTAGATTGCATGTATTCTATAGCTCATCGAGGGACCCTTCATATAGAAAGAAGTTGTACATAAAGGACAACCCCTTTAACGAAAAATTGGTTATATCTTCAATAGGTTAAAAAAAACGAGCAAACTGTCTGTAAAAAAAAATTGTAGGTTTACCATGCACCATTTCTTCATCAGCAAATATGTTTGGAGGTCGTAATCAACTACTGGAATTATTTTGTCTTTCTCTGTGCATTCAATCATGTCAAATTTTTCTATGGTTTCCACTAATCTATATGTGTTATCCTACAGAGCGCTGTCAAAACAATGGAAAAACCTTCCCATGTGCCTGTAATAAAGGATTTGTCTCTATACTAAATCAAAATGGACGCTATGTATGTACAGGTAAGAATCTGGCCATCAGGTGACAATAAGATGTCGTTTGGGCTCAGTAAAGTTGGCCATACCCAGTCTAAGAAAGACTAGGATCAAGTCAAACAATGAACATCACATTCTATTGACTCCAACGGGGCCTGTTTGCCAACACAACCCAATATGGGATTTCCAATGGAATTTTTTGACAACATTTTTAAAAACCTTGATAAGGACGGGTACCCATGGGTCGGATACGATGTGGTGGGTTTTTTGGACGGAATTTCCGCTGTGGAAAGCAGAGTTTGAAAAAAAAAATGTCGATACTTACCCCCTCCCTCTTCTCTGTGCGTAGTCCGGCCTCCTACGATGATGCTGCAGGCAATGTGACGCTGCAGCCTGTGATTGATCATCCCAGGAGGCCGGACTGCAGGAAGAAGGAGAGCATTCTGGGTAAGTATGATTTTTTTTTTTCAGGGATGTGATTTTTGCAGCGTAATCGCTGTGATTACACCGCAAAAGTAGCAATACTTGACTTTCTGTTGTGGGTTGTGCATCCTCATTGAATTCAATGGGGAAAACCCGCAACAGATAATCAGCAAAAACGCAGCATAAATTGACATGCTGTGGAATGAAATTCCGCGCCGCAGGTCAATTTATTAACGTTTATGCAGCGTTTTTTTTTCCTACAGTGTGGGCATGAGATTTTCTAAATCTCATCCACTTTGCTGCTACTGTAAATTCTGTGGAATTTCCGTACACAATGTTGTTGGGGAACCTGGCCTAAAAGCATCTCTGTTTGTTTAGTTCAGCTGGACCATGGATGTAATGTTCAGTACCGCTCTGGCAGTTTCATCTCAATGTGTTGTTAAAAGGGTTCTCGACAAAAAGTTCATCACAGAGTGCTGTGACCCCCAGTGATTATCTGTAATCTTTGGGAAGCTTGCCAGTAATTGTTTCTTTTCCCTGCAGCCCCGCCACAGGTGAAATAAAGTATTACACAGTTCCCATTGTAATGCGCTGACATGATGGCTCTTCCAGAGTGAGGCTGGGTTCACACGACCATGTTACGTCCGTAAAGTACGGAACGTATTTCGGCCGGAAGACCCGGACCGAACACAGTGCAGGGAGCCAGGCTCCTAGCATCATAGTGATGTACGATGCTAGGAGTCCCTGCCTCGCTGCAGGACAACTGTCCCGTACTGTAATCATGATTACAGTACGGGACAGTAGTTCCACGCAGAGGCAGGGACTCCTAGCGTCGTACATCACTATGATGCTAGGAGCCCGGCCCCCTGCAGTGTGTTCGGTCCGGGTCTTCCGGCCGAAATGCGTTCCGTACATTACGGACGTAACATGGTCGTGTGAACCCAGCCTAACAGTCGCTCTTTGTAGTTGCTCTCTGCGCTGGATAATAGATGAGGGTCCTGCACAGAGAATCCCTCTCTATAAACTCATACTTACTGAACAGGGTATTTTGAAAATGGGTTTTCTAAACCAGACAACCCATTTACATTATATCATTATACCATTACAGTATATCTAATCTGCTTCTAAATATTGTATTGTGTTTGACATTATTAACTATTTAAAGGAGTATTAATTTGATTGATTTGATTTAGATTGAATCAGTCATAAAGAATATTCCTTTTGGCAAAATATATACATTAAAAGAAACCCTATTTTAAGAATCTTATCCCCTGCACCCAGCATGCTGACAAGCTCCCTTTTTGTCATCTCCAATGGAGACAGCCTATAGCAGAGGTCTCAAACACGCAGCCCGGGGGCCACATGAGGCCCCTGAAGCTGTCATCTGCAGCCTGCTAACAGCGGGAGAGCAGCGAGTAGGTCGAAGGAGGAGAGCAGCACATACCCCACTGTAGATAGTGCCACACCCCCCTCTCTATAGATAGCTTCATTGGGGCTTCCTCTCGGAGTGGAATCCCCAGCCAGAGCGCCCTGGCCGGGGATTCCACTGATAGACCTGGCCCCTGACGTAACTGTCCATATATGGACAGTGACATCAGTGGCTCCTCCTGGACCGGAATGCCCGGAATTATCTACAGAGAGCACTGTGGCATCAGCTACAGTGGGCATTGTGGCATTATCTACAGAGGGCACTGGGGAATTATCTACACAGGCCCCTGAGGAATTATCTAGGGGAGTGTGGCTCCATCTACTGAGGGCCCTGCGGCATTATCTATGGGGGGCTGGTAGTATCTACAGAGTGCACTGTGGCACTATCTAAAATGGGGCTGCCCAATCTTGACATTTTTGTGTCTGCCAAACGCTGCCAACTGAGCAGCCAGACTGCATTTAGCAACACAAACTGGATTGTTAAAATAAGCACGTGGAGTAAACTCACAAATTTCCGGTAAGTTTAAACCTAGCGCTATTATTATAATAATGTAGTATTGTTATAGTAATGTAGTATTATTATAATAATGTAGTATTGTTATAGTAATGTAGTATTATTATAGTAATGTTGTATTATAGTAAAGTAGTATTATTATAGTACTGCAGTATTATTATTATTATTATTATTATTATTATAGTAATGTGGTATTGTTATTATAGTAATGTAGCATTGTTTTACTATTGTAGTATTGTTATAGTAATGTAGCATTATTATAGTAATGTAGTATTGCTATAATAATGTAATATTGTTATAGTAATGTAGTAATGTTATAGTAATGTAGTATTATTATTCTAGTAATGTAGTATTATTATAGTAATGTAGTATTATAGTAATGTAGTATTATTATAGTAATGTAGTATTGTTATAGTAATGTAGTATTATTATTCTAGTAATGTAGTATTATAGTAATGTAGTATTGTTATAGTAATGTAGTATTGTTAAAGTAATGTAGTAGTATTATAGTAATGTAGTAATATTATAGTAATGTAATATTGTTATAGTAATGTAGTATTGTTATAGTAATGTAGTATTATTATAGTAATGTAGTATTATTATAGTAATGTAGTATTGTTATAGTAATGTAGTAATGTTATAGTAATGTAGTATTATTATAGTAATGTAGTATTGTTATAATAATGTAGTATTATTATTCTAGTAATGTAGTATTATTATAGTAATGTAGTAATATTATAGTAATGTAGTATTGTTATAGTAATGTATTATTATTCTAGTAATGTAGTAATATTATAGTAATGTAGTAATATTATAGTAATGTAGTATTGTTATAGTAATGTAGTATTATTGTAATAATGTAGTAATATTATAGTAATGTAGTATTGTTATAGTAATGTAATATTATTATAGTAATGTAGTATTGTTATAGTAATGTAGTATTGTTAAAGTAATGTAGTAATATTATAATAATGTAGTATTGTTATAGTAATGTAGTATTATAGTAATGTAGTATTGTTATAGTAATGTAGTAATGTTATAGTAATGTAGTATTATTATAGTAATGTAGTATTGTTATAGTAATGTAGTATTATTATAGTACTGTAGTATTATTATAGTAATGTATTATTGTTATGGTAATGTAGTATTATTATAGTAATGTAGTATTGTTATAGTAATGTAATATTATTATAGTAATGTAGTATTGTTATAGTAATGTAGTATTGTTAAAGTAATGTAGTAATATTATAATAATGTAGTATTGTTATAGTAATGTAGTATTATAGTAATGTAGTATTGTTATAGTAATGTAGTATTATTATAGTAATGTAGTAATGTTATAGTAATGTAGTAATGTTATAGTAATGTAGTAATGTTATAGTAATGTAGTATTATAGTAATGTAGTATTGTTATAGTAATGTATTATTATAGTAATGTAGTATTGTTATAGTAATGTAGTAATGTTATAGTAATGTAGTATTATTATAGTAATGTAGTATTGTTATAGTAATGTAGTATTATTATAGTTATGTAGTATTGTTATAGTAATGTAGTAATGTTATAGTAATGTAGTAATGTTATAGTAATGTAGTATAGTAATGTAGTATTGTTATAGTAATGTAGTATTATTATAGTAATGTAGTATTGTTATAGTAATGTAGTATTATTATAGTACTGTAGTATTATAGTAATGTAGTATTATAGTAATGTAGTATTATTCTAGTAATGTAGTGTTATAATAGTTCATATAAATGATTAACAATAATTTTGTATTTTATCAAATTTGAAAGTAATGCGGACCGTCAACTTCACATTTTTTCTATGTGCGGCCCTTTTACCCGGCCGAGTTTGAGACCCCTGGTCTATAGAATACACAGCTCATGCATACTCGCTCTATCTTCCTTGGGTGCTCTCCTAGAGAATTATTATCTGGTTCTTTGGCCCCACCAGAGATAAATGATTCTAGAAGCTCATCCTCCATCTATAAAGAACATGTACACCACCACTTTATATGTCATCCTAATCTGTTATTATCACTGCCCACATAGGACATATCATCATTAAGGTCTAGTAGGTTATTTGTGAATCAACCCATAAGAAATAGACCCGGCTATGTCAGCTCCACATGGTTTGTCTTCTGCTAGATCTTTGAAACCCATTAGTGCGTCAGAGCCTGGGCCCATCGGAGGATCCTGTGGTTATCTGGTGGTCTAGTTGACCCTGACCCTCTAAACATTACTTTATTCATTTTGCTGTCATTGTTTCATGCAGATAAATGTAGGAATGACTCAGATTGTCCTTCTGGAGCCTCTTGTAAGAAGGAAAACTGCTATTGTGATGACTTTTGTAAACAACAGCATGGAAATAACTGCATTACTTTGGTGAAACTGGACGATGTATGTGCAGGTAAACAAATTGTATGATAATATTCTAATATTAATTAAAAGGTTTCTCCAGAACTTTCAATTGATGACCTATTCATAGGGCGGACCGTCAATGTATGATCAGTAGGGTTCTGACTCTCAGGCCACCCCATTGATCAGGTTGTTCACAGCCCCTTTGTTCTGCTGAACAGTGAGGGTCCTGTAGGTCAAACTCTCAATGATCATACATTAATGAGCTATCTTAAGAATAAGCTACCAATTTAAAATCCTGGCAAAGCCTGTTAAGGAGTCATTGAAGAGTCACTCACTCCTGTATTAATAATGTTACCTTAACATATCACACATGGGATCCACATTGGAAACCAGTAATAATGGTAATAAATGTGAGATTAACCAGTAATGAGTTTGCTGTCTGGGTGCACCCATGCAAGTGCTCATCATTTCCATATGACTACCGGGTCTGGCTGCACTATGCTGATTACAGCTCTGACACTGGTTATACTATTATACTGGACCACATTACACACTACTATAAAAGTATGTTTTCATTGGGATGTCGGTGATATACATGTTATTTTGGATAGTAACACTTACTTATTATATTAAAACTTCTTCCTTATCAGCCCCGAGTTCCACCACTAGTCCATTGCTGACATCAAACATGAACATTGGAGACACAACATCGTACACGCAATCTAGTGCTCAGACACTGCAACCAGGTGGGCATTTCATAAGAGTCATCAACCCAATGTAAGATTCTAGTTCTTGCAATGATTAATTCCATTCATTACAATCAGGTGATGAGTCAGATGCCAAGTATAATGTGACTTCATGATGTCTTATATTTTATTTAATAATTAGAATTCATAGAATCGTCATATGTCATTTTAATTGTCAATGTAATGGAAGATCACACTGACCTATGCTGAACCTCTACCAGCAATAACATAAGGACATCTACTATAGAAGACATTAGTGTGTTGTCCTTGCTAGAAGAGGATTGTGTTACATGCTGGAGGTGGATGAAGAAAATTTAAATAATTCTCCAGAACTTTCAACTGATGGTCTATCCATAGGACAGGTTGTCAATGTATGATCAGTGGTGTTCTGGCTCTCAAGATACCCACTGACCAGCAGAATAGGTTGTTTGCAGTCTCTTTGTTCTACTTAACAGTGAGGGAACTAATGGCTCAGACTCTCAATGATCATATATTGATGGGCTATTTTAAGGATTGGCCACCAATTGACAATCCTGGAAAACCTGTTTAAGGAGACTTTGTAGAATCACGCTTTCTGTATTTATAATTTTACCTTCACATATCACACATGGGATCCACATTGGAAACCAGTACTAATGGTAATAAATGTGAGCTTAACCAGTAATGAGTTTGCTGTCTGGGGTGCACCCAGTACAAGTGCTCATGATTTCCATATGACTACGGGGTCTGGCTGCACTATGCTGATTATAGCATAGGGTGTAGGTGGTATAATACATGCTATATGGGACAGGAACACTTACTTATATTATTAAAACTTCTTCATCAGCCCCGAGTTCCACTACTAGTCTATTCCTGACATCAAACGTGAACATTGGAGACCCAACATCGTACACGCAACCTAGTGATCAGACACTGCAACCAGGTGGGCATTTCATAAGAGTCATCAACCCAATGTGAAATGCTAATTCTTGCAATTATTTAGTCAATTTATTGCAATCAGGTGATGAGTGAGATTCCGAGTACAACGTAACTTCATGATGTCTTGTATTTAATAATTACAATTCATATAATTGTCATATTTCATTTGATCAGTGGGGTTCTGACTCTCTTTGCAGGCCCTTTGTTCTGCTGAATAGTGTTGGTCCCATGGGTCAGACCCTCAATGATTATACATTGATGGGCTATTTTAAGGATAGGCCATCAATTAAAACTCCTGGAAAACCCCTTTAAGGAGACTTGAGAATTACTCACTCCTGTATTAATAATGTTACCTCAACAAATCACACATGGGAACCACATTGGAAACCAGTAACAATGTTAATAAATATAAGCTTAATCAGTAAATAATAAGTATCCTGGAAGTGGATGCTTCGTCTATAGGAGTGGCTGCTGTACTTTCTCAGAAAAAAGATAACGGAAAAACCTTCTCTGGATTTTTCTCCAAGGCCTTCTCTTTTGCTGAGAAAAATTATGGCAACGGAGATTGCAAACTTTTAGCCATTAAATTGGCTCTTGAAGAATGGAGACATTTACTTGAAAAAGCACATCACCCCATCACTATTTATACTGAACATAGAAACTTGTGTCTGCAGACGGCACATCCACTAAACCCTCGTCAAGCACGTTAGGCCTTGTACTTCTCACGATTTAACTTCTTCCTTCATTATCGTTCAGCTGACATAAAGGTGAAGGCCGACGCCTTATCACGTTTTTTTTTACCCTGAAGGTGAAGATCCTGAACCTCAACTTAGATTTGATCCCAGTCGTATTTTATCAGTGGCACCCGCTGAAGTTGTCATCATTCCCCCCAAAAAACTTTTGTCCCTTCTAGTCTACGAAAAAAAAAAAATCTTCATTGGGGTAATTTCTCCAAGTTCTCTGGATATCCAGATATTCAGGGAACTCTAGATCTAGTTTCTTGTTATTACTGGTGGCCTTCTCTATCCCGGGATATCAAAGATTTTGTCACAGCATGCACCATCTGTGCTCAAAATAAAGTTTCACAACAAAGACCTGCTATATTGCTTTATTCATTGCCATTACCGGACTCTCGTTTGACTGATATTGCTACAGATTTTATTACTGACTTACCCTCCTTCTCTGGCTGTACAGTGATTTGGGTCATGGTTGATCATTTCTCAAAGATGGCACAATTCATTCCTCAGAATGGTCTTCCTTCAAGTAAACAGCTGACTATTCTCTTCATCAAATAAATGTTTCGCTTGCACGGATTACCTAAGCATTTAGTATCTGACAGAGGAGTACAATTCACTTCAAGATTCTGGTGGAAACTTTGCAACTTACTTGAAGTTAAAGAGGCTCTGTCACCAGATTTTGCAACCCCTATCTGCTATTGCAGCAGATAGGCGCTGCAATGTAGATTACAGTAACGTTTTTATTTTTAAAAAAACGAGCATTTTTGGCCAAGTTATGGCCATTTTTGTATTTATGCAAATGAGGCTTGCAAAAGTACAACTGGGCGTGTTGAAAAGTAAAAGTACAACTGGGCGTGTATTATGTGCGTACATCGGGGCGTGTTTACTACTTTTACTAGCTGGGCGTTCTGACGAGAAGTATCATCCACTTCTCTTCAGAACGCCCAGCTTCTGGCAGATCACGCTGTGACGTCACTTCCCCAGGTCCTGCATCGTGTCGGCCACATCGGCACCAGAGGCTACAGTTGATTCTGCAGCAGCATCAGCGTTTACAGGTAAGTAGCTACATCGACTTACCTGCAAACGCCGATGCTGCTGCAGAATCATCTGTAGCCTCTGGTGCCGATGTGTCCTCGCTCGTCCGACACGATGCAGGACCTGTGAGTGACGTCACAGCGTGATCTCTCGAGAACACGCTGTCTGCACTGCCAGAAGCTGGGGGTTAACAAAATTTAGATGCTAAAAAGGTGAGAGGAAAACTGATGTACCTTGTGGACTGGAAGAACTTTGGTCCTGAGGAGAGATCATGTGAACCTGAATTTTAATCATCAGTTTCCCCACAAGCCTAAAAAGAGGGGGTTTAAGGGGAGGGTAAAGTCCACAGCTTCCCACTCTATACTCACCAGGTACTGGCGACCTGGCCGCCGTTATTCCTCTTCTGATGGCCTCTTAAAACACCAACACTTGCTTCTGGGTCCTAGTGTGCTTGCGCTGACCCTCACTTTCCTAATGGGCCAGCGCGCCAGTACTATTATACTGGACCACATTACACACTACTATAAAAGTATGTTTTCATAGGGATTTTGGTGGTATACATGTTATATGTAGTAGGAGCACTTACTTATCTTATTAAAACTTCTACTTCATCAGCCCCGAGTTCCACCACTAGTCCAATGCCAACATCAAACGTGAACATGGGAGACACAACAACGTACACACAACCAAGAGCACCAAGACCACAACCAGGTGGGCATTTCATAACAGTCATCAACCCAATGTAAGATTCTAGTTATTGCAATCCTTAATGCCATTCATTACAATCAGGTGATGAGTGAGATGCCAAGTATAACGTGACTTCATGATGTCCTGTATTGTATTTAATAATTAGAATTGATAGAATCGTCATATTTCATTTTAATTGTCATTCTAATGGGAGATCACACTGACCTATGCTGAACCTCTACCAGCAATAACATAAGGACATCTACTATAGAAGACACTAGAGTGTTGTCCCTGCTCGTAGAGTATTGTGTTACATGCTGGAGGAGGATGAGAAAATCTTATTCTCCATTGCTGGTCTTACTCTCTAGTAATCTGGCACTGTGAAATGCTGAAATAGAACAATTCTGGACCATTTCATCCTGAATTGAATGCTTAAAAGAGTTGCCTAAAATAAAAAGGACCTAATTTTTTCTTGAAACAGCACCACTTTTGTCCATGGCCTGTGTCTGGTAATGCCCCATAAGGGTCTGCTTATTTTTCCCCAAAACAGCGGCATTCTTACCCATGCGCACACAAGCATCATGGTATCTGAAACCCCTCCATTCTGATTGTATCAGGTAAGGGACTCGTATTGATCTCAATGGATCACTCATAGATATGAATGTTACAGAAGATGAGTGTCAGGACGCCTGAAAAAGAGTAGAACATACAATAGATTTCCTTCATCCATCTTTGAGATCTATCTTATAGAACTCTATTCCATGCTGTAATCGAGCCAATAATGTCTGTTTCTCTCAGAGGATATGTGTCAAATGAAGGACTTTTTTTTTGGTCCTTGAAGTGTTGCTGTAATTCTTTCAGAAGGAGAGGATATTATGGACTATTCTAAGAAGGCTTTTTAGGATGTTACCTTCATGGATCTTTTTTTCCTCATTCATTGAAATAATCCCCGAAAACAAAGAATTAGGGTCACCTGAATATTTGGACCAGTGCAAACCAGTAGTAAAGTTGCTTAGGTATTGATAGATGACTCAAAATGGCATAACCAGTGTAATGTCCGTGGCTGCTGGCTGTCAGCTCCAGCCTCCCGCTGACAGCCGCAGCCACGAGTCGGCAAGTGTTGGCCCCAGCCTCCTCCTCAGGAGACGCCAGCACATGCATCCACTCACCTCCGCCGGAGCCCGCAGGGTGCGCGCGCACGCTCGTCCCCGCTCTTAAAGGGGCATCATGAACGACCTTTGACCCGTGAGTACCCTGGGCTATAAGAGGGGTCCAGCCCCCTAGTTCGATGCCTGAGCGTTGTTGTGTATTCCTAGTCTGTCTATGCAAATTGGTCCCTTAGTGTTTCCTGATCCCAGTGTTTCTCGTTCCTGCTCCTGTTCCTATATCCCGTGCTTGCCATTGCCGTGCTGTGCCGTGCTTGCCATTGCCGTGCTGTGTCGTGCTTGCCATTGCCGTGCCGTGCTGGATACCACGCTTGACTGCCTACCCACGCCTGTCGTCACCTGCTGCCTAGTTTCTGCCAAGCTACTGTCCGTGCTGCCACAGGTACCCTCTATACTAACTATAGACATTGTCCTGCACCCTGTTGGCCAGCTGCCCTACCGCCAAGGCGGTACTGCCCAGTGGGTCCACAGACCCTTCGTGACAACCAGCTACATTCAGGGATGTTTGGTATATGAATAGTATTTTAATGCCTCTTCAAGGAGTGGGACAAAGCATTTGGGTGTTAACAGCAAATATTGCATGAGTTTTTGTGCAGTGGATAAACAACACAACATTCAGAGCATCTGCAAAATGGTGAAAAGTCCCTCAAAGTCCTGTCCGTGAGTGTAGACCTGATCTTATTAATAAAAGTCAAGGCAGTACTTTTATGAGAGAGTGTAGTCTAGATCAGCATGGTTAACGGAGTGTGGAGGTGATAGTCTATGTGAACCTTTGTTTGGTCTCTATACGCAGACATACACAGTATATTAAAAATACAGGATGGGCTATGAAAAAAGTACCCTGTACCCCCTTGTGTGGTTTGCACAGGATAATGGAAGAATCACGTACTTACCGGTTACAAGAAATACTGGAAGTAGTTTCCACCAGCGGCTATGCAAAGTTGTATCTGTCTTATGTTCAGGGACACTTTCTGCAACACCCAATGTTGGACTGGAGTACCTTGGGCCCACCAGCGAAAATAATTATTGGGGCCCACCCCTCACCTATATAGAAATAATGTGTCCCCTCTTGATTGTGTAGTAAAATGTGTGTAGTAAACCAATGACCAATATTACCACCATTTAGTGACTATAAACTAGTAGATAGCAGTTTTACACAGGTGCTCCGCAGACTATGAGTGAATACAGTAGCGTGAAATCCAGTGACTCACCGGTGACGTCTTCTCAGATTGGAGTCATTCACTTTCCCTTTTCTTCTTCATCTAACCTAGAATACCATGACGACTTCTTCCACCCACAAATCACCTCTGCAGAATTTGCTACACAAACATCTTTAACTCCTCACTTTTTCAGCATCCTCTCCACCCTCCACAAACACTTGCTATTTATAGTGCTCCAGATGGAATTAATTCCCCCTTTTGGTGCCCCACACTGTAATAGTTCCCACCTTTTGGCCCCACACAGTAAAAGGGCTCTGCTTAGCGCCCCAAATAGTAATAGTGCCCCAAACAGTAATAATGTCCCCTTTAGGCCCCACACAGTAATAGTGCCCCTTTTAGGACTCACACAGTAATAGTCCCTACAAAGGAATGTTTTGGGCAACAAAGACAGTTTTGATTAATGAGGCCCAATACGCATTGTCCTGTACAAACCAGACAAGGACAACAGGGGCATGTTTTTCATGGCCCACCCTGTATTTACCAAAGAATTTAGATTTCCAAATAAAAAGAAAAACACATTGAAGTTTTTGTTTTTGGTAAAGTGTATGCCTTGTGTTTGCATATGTTTACAATGTATACAATTCTTTCAGCAGACAATTATCTCATGTCTATGGCCAGATTTAAGCTGCACATAAGATATTTTAGTGCCAACAATCTAAGGGTATGTGCACACACACTAATTACGTCCGTAATTGACGGACGTATTTCGGCCGCAAGTACCGGACCGAACACAGTGCAGGGAGCCGGGCTCCTAGCATCATACTTATGTACGATGCTAGGAGTCCCTGCCTCGCTGCAGGACAACTGTCCCGTACTGTAATCATGTTTTCAGTACGGGACAGTTGTCCTGCAGCGAGGCAGGGACTCCTAGCATCGTACATAAGTATGATGCTAGGAGCCCGGATCCCTGCACTGTGTTCGGTCCGGTACTTGCGGCCAAAATACGTCCGTCAATTACGGACGTAATTAGTGTGTGTGCACATACCCTTATGCAGTGGTCTTTAACCTGTAGCCCTCAAGCTGTAATTAAGCTGCATCTCCTTAATTTTACTGAAGAGTTCACACATGAATGATCTCTCAGATAACAGTTGACCCTTACTATCACAGGGAAGAGACTGGCCTCCTACAACCTTACAACTTTTCTGGCAAAACTAACCAATAAGCTCATCGGTCTTAATTTCCTGTAAAAACAGCGCCACTCTTGTCTATGGTCTGTGTCTGGTATTGCAACATTCACGTGCATTGGGCGGAGTTGCAATAGAAGACTGCTATGGACAAGAATGCTGCTGTTTTTAGGAGGGAAAAAAAACCTGAACTTTTGGGTCAGTTCACATGTTGAAGCAGCATGTCAATAGTATTTGCGGAAATGCTGCTTATTTGTTGCAGGTTTTCCCCATGTAATTTAATGGGGAGGTAAAACCCACGACAAATAGCAGTTGTTGCGTTTTTTGTGTCAGGTTCGCAGCCATACCGCCGAAAAAAAACTAAACACAGAAAAACGTACCCAGAAGTCTTTGTTCTTCCCTCCAGCGCGGCCTCCTGGATGACGTTTTATTCCATGTGACTGCTGCAGCCAAACACAGGAGGACAGCTTAGATGACGTCAGAGGGCCGCCCTCCTGGGAAGACGCTTCTTACCATGTGACTGCCGCTGCAGCGAATCACAGGCTGCAGCGGTCTTCATCCCAGGAGGCCGGCCTACTAGCAGGCCGGCTAATGCTGCAGTTTTCAGCAGCGGACATTCCGGACGATAAACTGCACCACAGTTTGGTTGCGGTTTTTCGCCTGTAATTCCCTGCGACGCACAGGGCGAATATGCTGTGTGCTATTACGCAGCGAATCCGCCCGTGTAAACTCAGCCTTTTTCTGATCTCAAACAGCCCCATTATTGGTGAACAAGTGCTCGTTTTGGTGTTTTATTCTCCCATCTTCTTCTTTAAGACATACTGTATCTAAGTCTCAATGAGAGAAAACGTTTTACCTAGTGATATACTGGAAAAATACTTTACTTCCGCATAAAATTCTGCAAATATTTAGCTTATTTCCACTGACACATCACCTAAGCAAGCAACCAAGTCGTTTTTGCATATGTCTGCTGTAATAATCTGCCTAACTGCACACTATGTAGAGTAAAAACCAAATGCAAAAATGGGAACTGAATTGTAGATAAAGAGTCATATATGTTAAAAACAGGAAGACTTGAGAGGCAATTCCCACAAGTACATGCAGCTCCCGAGAACAACAGCCAAAGTGCCTCCATTAACAGCACTATCGGAGTGTCCCCATTAACAGTGCCAGCAGAATACCCCCATAAATAGTGCTAGAAAAGTGCCCCCCTAAACGGCGGTTCCTGCAAAGCACCCTGATTAAACAATACTAGCAGCAGACTCTCACCCATAAAAATTGTCAGCAGTTTGCAACAATAAAAAATATTGTCAGCAGAGTGTCCGCGCCTCTCGACCGCATGCTCGACCACCGATCCTTTTAAATTTCTCCTCACTGCAGTGAGGAAGTACGAGGGCTCAGTGATTGGTGGAGTTTCCAGCAGTGGATCTCCCAGTGATCAGACACTTATCATTTATCCATTGGATAGGTGATAACTGTCTATTATAGAAATACGCCTTTAAAGTCAATAGAAACAATATAAAAGTCTGAAGGGAGGCTTGCCTAGTCTGTCAGGGGTACGGGAGATGTCTGCTAATTCAGTAGACAATCACAGACAATCGAGGAATGTTCTCAGGTTAACAAGTGGTACAAAGTAAAGGGTTCAGTCCCTTATCAGGTAAAGAATCAGAACAAAGTTTCTTCGAGAACTATGACACAAACGAAGGAAATTCCAGGAGATGAGATAGAAAATGTTTAAAATATAAGCCTGAAAATGCTCTGGGAATCCATTAAACCACAGTGAGATCCACTAGCTTCATGTTGTCTCAGTATAGACATTTAATGGCACAGCTATAAGATATGCCATCAATATCCACGGCAGTGGTCCAACAGGTGTGAACCCGACAATTCATAGAACAAGGTGGCAGCGGTGCTAGGAAAGCACCATGTTACTTCATATTCTCTCGACTCTACTCGACTTTTTCTGTAGGCTGCTTGGTTGGCCTTTAACTATAATGGGCAGACCATGGGATCTCCGGAGGAACTCGAGTTAATAGAAGACAAATTGGCACTCTGTTTCGGAGGGGGGAGAGGTGCAGTCACATAGGACGTAATGTAATTTCCAGCACAATAGCCTATGCCCATGGAATTTCAGTGTAAACATTTCTGTCTTTTCTCTTTTGTCAGAGGATGACAGATGTCAAACTGATTCCATAACTGAGCAGCAGATAAAGGAATGTGAGAAGCATACAAATAATACGGTATGTACTGTTACTGTTACATGTGCAATCTTAGAACCATATACAGATCACAGAAAATAAAAGTCTTCTTAAAGGGTCGGTTCACTTTTGCAATTTTGATTTATTGTTCAAATCCCTAAAAAAAATAAAGCAACTTTGAAAATAGTTACAATGAAAAAATCTTACTATTTGTGTATACAGCTCATATGTAGACCTATGTGTCTCCATGGTTACAGACTACAAACAAACCCTGTGTGTAGTCTGATCAAGTGTTACTCCCCTCTATCTTTTCCCATTACGGTCTCAACGTTAGCAGAGGGGGCAGATGAAAGACAGTAAAATATGACTGCAGAATCAGACTACAGAGAGTTAGTTTGTAGTTTAATACACAAAAGGAGCTGCATAGGAGCTGTATACGCAAAACTGTGGGATATTTTTAAATATGACCATTTGCAAAGTAGCTTTTTTTTTAAGGTGCATTGGAGCAGCAAAAAAAATGGTTGCAAAAGTATAAATACCACCTAAAGAGAAAAGATATAGGATGGCATAAAGGGTCCTCTGCTGATGTTGCCTAAAGGGCAGCCACTGGGCACTTAAATATGGAATATGGTGCCTCCATATGGCGGCGTATTCTTCCGTAGCAACAACTTTTCTAGGGAGGAACATCCCTGTCATATGCCACAATTTTAATTTCTCACCAATTCCGTATAAATCGGTGAGAAAAAAAAACCTCCTTATACCCCCATATGAAATCCAAAGAATATGGAGGTACAGTATGGACCCATTGATTTTTTTCATGGGTGCCATAGCACGGATACGTATCGGCTATGTGCATGAGCCCTAAATCTGTACAAAGAGGATTTATTTTGGTAGTAATATGATGTCTATAGTGGGAGAGATTCAGTGTAAGAAAATAACATGCCAGAGGAATAGGACATCATTTTGTGTAGATGCATTTTCAGACCCTGTGGTTCATTTTCCCATAGGATAGACTGTGCAATTTCTTGAAATCCATTGTAAATATTAAAGAAGATGCCTGTGAAAGAAATAACAGAAATACTTCTGTAAAGGTAAGAAAAGAACT
The DNA here is from genome assembly GCF_050947455.1 of Rhinoderma darwinii. Lineage (NCBI taxonomy): Eukaryota > Metazoa > Chordata > Amphibia > Anura > Rhinodermatidae > Rhinoderma > Rhinoderma darwinii. The sequence goes on from NC_134689.1 coordinate 372,975,809, forward strand.
GACGAGATATGAAACATGCTTATTTTCCGTTCTTTTTATTCATGGCATTTTTTGGAGCTAGGTCTTGTTTTAAAGCATATGTACATGTCTGCAACTAATTTTGTGTTGCTCAAAAGCATATAAAATAGTTTACAATTAAAGTTTTAATCAAACTGCGCATGCACACTGTCAATCACGGAGAGATCACGGAGCTGGACCCAGACAATAAGAAAGAAACGGGGTGTAAGTATCTATCAAATGTGACATATTTTTTATATATATATAATGACTGTGTTACTAAAAATAAGAATACAAATAAAGTTGTAAGTGAAAAAAAAGGGGGTGAATAAAACCATATGTGCATGAAGTGCAAAAAATAATAAAAGAATAAAAATGTGCAAATTTAGAAACACAATTAGACATGATTATACATGAAATATATGTGCAATGTAATAACAGGTGACACATAGATATAATCAAAATGTAATAATTAATGTCAGACCTAGAGTCCTAGGGATAGAAATACAGCATAATTCATACAATAAAGTGCCTAGTGTACATAATCTTTAACATATTAGTGCCAATAATATTCCATGACTGGCAAATGATTATAAATATCAAATATAATAAATATAATTTCAGCATTGTGAGAAACTAGACATGGACCGCACATCCACAATATATACATTGATCTGAGCCGCTAGGCATAATTTAGAAACATGAACATGAGGTTCTTTGTAAAAATTTTGATCAAACTGTATAAGCCCACTTGCCACTTCACGGCGACCTCTTTAAAGTGGGTCCCTACTCTAGCGGTTGCAGCACCGCATGGCGGCCTCCGCCACCGCAGCACCGTTCCCACAGAGGGAGCAACCCAGTGGTCCAAAAGCACCCATGCCTTCAGAACGTGCAAAGCCTCCTTGGCTCTGTGCCACGTCCCCCCACAAGTGCAGCACTACAGCAACAGACACCACCATACAGCACCACAACATGTGAACAGATGGAATGAGCTCACCTTGCCATGCGCCCCCAGTGGCCAACTGAGAGCACAAGCAAGAGCAGGAACACTTATGAGGTCATTCCTGAATTAAAATCAGCTGGGATTTGTCTAGAATCCTGAAACTCAAATGCTCTATCAATGTTGGCACACGCTTTTTACGTGCCACATGGGAAACATCCCCATTTGGGCCCCTTGGTACCCCATGGATTCTGGGTATCAAGAATGTAATGGCTGTGAACTAATTCGTCTCTCAAATTTTTTGCCCTTCTTGCTGTAATGAGAGGGAATGGAGATAAATCATTTTCCAAAATAGGATCTGCTAATAAAATATGTCAGAATTTCTGTAGAATCTTGGTCATATTTGACCATTGAGAGTGATAGGTGGTAATCATTCTTTTTTATTGATTATCTGATTTTATCCTCTTATTAGGACAAAGAAGATTAGGTCTTGATTGGGAAAATACTCTTTTATAACCCTTTTTGATACTCCTATTTGAAAAGCCTCTTTCCTGAAATCTTATTCTCAAATCTTCAGCTTGATCCTCAAATTTTTGGGGAGTAGAACATATTCTCTTCATACGTAGGAATTGTCCTACAGGTATTCCCCTGATGGTAGACGGCAGATGCAGAAATGGTTTTAATCACCCCCTTTTTTTCACTTACAACTTTATTTGTATTCTTACTTTTAGTAACACAGTGATTATATATATATATATATATATATATATATATATATAATTTTTTTCACATTTGATAGATACTTACACCCCATTTCTTTCTTATTGTCTGGGTCCAGTTCCGTGATCTCTCCGTGATTGACAGTGTGCATGCGCAGATTGTTCCTGCTATCGTATGCTGGTCCGTTCGCGCTGAGGGGGGCGTGAGGGGCGGTTTTGGTCTCTTTTCCCTGCCTTCAGCAGGGCTAAGGACTCGACCCCTCAACGTTCCTTCCTTGCGTGGCAGTGACACGCACCTTCCACCACGGGCGGACATCTTCGCATGCACCAGCAGCTCTCTCACGGCTGGGAGATCGCGACACAATATATTACCTACAGTGGAGTACTGCCACGAAGGACGCTAGTTCCGGTTGTCCTGGTAACATGACTCACATAGAAATAGGTGTGGCTAGTCTCCAATAAGGGGAAAGATCACATGACCTTTCTCTAACCACTTCTATTGGCTGCTGTCCTATTCATTAGCTCCCTGCCTCTCCCTATTGATTACTCCTCCTGAGGAATACACTGTGAAACGTGCGTCGAGGCGGCTGGTTGACTCTCACTCAGACTCTCTATCCAGGTATCCCCTTGCAATTCCATTGCTTTGTATCACTGTGCTTTCAAACTGTTATTGTATCCATGTAACTGATTTTTTACTTCTTTGTAAAAGGGATACTATATTACTCAGCACTCTTTAGACTTATTACCACCTAGTATTTGATACTTTACCTTTGCTTCTCAATGAGAGACATACAGGGATATTGACGTGGCCAACTATTTTACATACATTTACTGTGTGGCTCACCAGCGCATTGTTGTTTTCAGCTCTTCATATTTACCGTTGTACTGTGTTGTTTTAATTTTTAATCTCAATCTCAATTCTCAATCATTCTGGTTCATAGTACTCAGTTTTTGTCGATTTTCAGTTTTGCATTATTATAGTAATGTAGTATTATAGTAATATAGCATTATTATAGTAATGTTATTGTAGTAATGTAGTATTGTTATAGTAATGTAGTATTGTTATTATAGTAATGTAGTATTATTATAGTAATGTATTATTATTATTATTATTATAGTAGTGTAGTAATGTTATAATAATGTAGTATTGTTATAGTAATGTAGTATTATTATAGTAATGTAGTATTTTTATAGTAGTGAAGTATTGTTATAATTTTGTACTGTATCAAATTTGAGACGTCACATGTCACGTACTCCCTTCCTGCGGCTCCCTCGGTCTCCAGGACGTCGAGAGTCACTCGCTCGAGCGTCGCCTGGCCTGGCAGACTGAGGCAGTCTGCAGCCAATAGGAGCTCAGGAGCGTCAAGCCAATCAAAGCCTGGCTGATGTTCCTGAGCTCCCGCCCTCTCCTTATTTAGTTCAGCCTGGGATAGTTGGCCTTTGTCTGTAATTAGAGTTTCCTTGACTGGTGCTTTCCCTTGTTACAGACTCCCATGAGCGACTTGCTTTTTGACTCCTTTGGGACCCCTGACTTTTCTTTGCCTTCTGTCTTTTGTTTTTCTGCACTCTCCCGGTTTGATCCTTCCTGCCTGATTCTGCCTTTTGCGCCTGGACTTGTCCGTGGTGCAATTGCCCTGCCTCTCCCTCCGTGTACTTCCCAGGTGACCCTTTGTTATTTCGTACTGTCTCTGTCTTATCCGTTTGTCAGTTTTACTTGTACCAGTATAGGGAACGCCGCCCAGTTGTGCGCCGTCGTTTAGGTCAGGTCGTACAAGTAGGTAGGCACAGAGGTTTGGGAAAAACAGGGACTTCACTGTTTACCGTGTATTTGTTCGTGACATCACATTTTTTCTATATGTGGCCCACTTACCCGGCCTAGTTTGAGACCCCTGGTCTAGTGTCAGACTGGGGTTCCTTGGGCCCACCAGGTGAAATGATTGTGAGAGCCCACTTTCCATCGCATTGTAATCTTTGTTGTTGTCATTGTACACACAGCACATATCATCAAAAAGTTCTAATAGTTTATTTGTGAATTAACTTACAGGGAGGGTAAGTCTACATTCAGACGAGCATGGGCAACCTCGGACGTGAAAAACATGTATTTCAATGGGGCCGTTCACATGACCATTTTTCACGTCTGAGGTGCACCCGTGAGGGACGCCTTATCACGGATCCCTGATAGACTAGAGTCTATGGAGGGATGCGTGAAAACGCAAGAAAATATGACATCCTATTTTTCCATGGACCCTTTACATGCTCCGTTGAAACAACGGCCATGTGAACGGCCCTATTGAAATACATGTGTCCATGAGAGGGCCGTCATTTTAACGTGCGCTACACGGACGAGTTACACGCTCGTCTGAATGAGCCCTAAGCCTTACCATCCCTTACTAATGTAACTTACTAATGTAACTGTTTTCCCCCTTGTTATTGTTTGCATGTAGTCTAATGCTGAGTTTATATTGTAATATTAACTATCACCACTAGATGGTGCTACCATACAGAAAAGGGTCAGGAGGAGTTTCAGTATGTTTAAAGGGAATGTGTTGCCAGCAAAACATGTTTTTTTTTTTTTTAGTTAAACAATTAGTGTGTAGGTGATTAAACATTGTTCTAATTTTTTTTTTTTTTTCACGAGTCAGAAAATATTATAAATTGGATTCAATTGGATTCTAATTTATAATATTTTCCATTGCTGGTCACTAGATGGAGCCATTCCCAAAATTGCAGCATTGCATGTGGTAAAGCAACCACATTGCTTTATGCTGCAAAATTGGGTAAAAATCCCTCGCTCTAGTGAGCTCTCAGAATCCCCCCCTCCTTTATCCTGGCTAGTGCCGGGAGAAACGAGGGGTTTGAACGGTCTAACCTCCTACACTGTGTGTCGCCATTTTTTGAGCTAACACACAGTGTAGTAGGTTTACATACAGTAGTAAACACACACTGAAACACAAACATACATAGAAATCCCTTACCTGCTCCAGTCGCCGCCGCTCCCTCCGGTCCATCCGCTCCGTCTGCTGCCGCTGCTCCATGTGCACAAGTCCGGAAGCCGCGACCGGAAGTAGTAATATTACTGTCCGGCCGCGACTTCCGGTCCTCAGGAAAATGGCGCCGGACGGCGCGCATTTCAAATTGAACTGTGTGGGAACGGCGCATGCGCCGTTCCCACACAGCGGCGTACATGATAGTGGATGGAACGGGCCCCGTTCGCAGTCCCTATGGGACTGGAGCTGCTGTATTCCATGTCTGTATGTGTAGTTAATCGACACATACAGAAATGGAAAAAAAAATGGCAGCCCCCATAGGGAAGAAAAAGTGTAAAAATAAAAAAAAGTAACACACAACACACACAAATTAATCCAAACGTTTTTAATAAAGCACTAACATCTTTAACATATTAAAAAAAAATTCGTGGTGACACTGTTCCTTTAAAGAGGCTCTGTTACCAGATTTTGCAACCCCTATCTGCTATTGCAGCAGATAGGCGCTGCAATGTAGATTACAGTAACGTTTTTATTTTTTAAAAACAAGCATTTTTGGCCAAGTTATGACCATTTTTGTATTTATGCAAATGAGGCTTGCTAAAGTACAACTGGGCGTGTTTAAAGTAAAAGTCCAAGTGGGCGTGTATTATGTGCGTACATTGGGGCGTTTTTACTACTTTTACTAGCTGGGCGTTCTGACGAGAAGTATCATCCACTTCTCTTCAGAACGCCCAGCTTCTGGCAGTGCAGACACAGCCGTGTTCTCGAGAGATCACACTGTGATGTCACTCATTTCCTGCCCCAGGTCCTGCATCGTGTCGGACGAGCGAGGACACATCGGCACCAGAGGCTACAGTTGATTCTGCAGCAGCATCGGCGTTTGCAGGTAAGTCGATGTAGCTACTTACCTGCAAACGCTGATGCTGCTGCAGAATCAACTGTAGCCTCTGGTGCCGATGTGGCCGAGACGATGCAGGACCTGGGGCAGGAAGTGAGTGACATCACAGCGTGATCTCTGGAGAACACGGCTGTGTCTGCACTGCCAGCAGCTGGGCGTTCTGAAGAGAAGTGGATGATACTTCTCGTCAGAACGCCCAGCTAGTAAAAGTAGTAAAAACGCCCCGATGTACGCACATAATACACGCCCACTTGGACTTTTACTTTAAACACGCCCACTTGGACTTTTGCAAGCCTCATTTGCATAAATACAAAAATGGTCATAACTTGGCCAAAAATGCTCGTTTTTAAAAAATAAAAACGTTACTGTAATCTACATTGCAGCGCCTATCTGCTGCAATAGCAGATAGGGGTTGCAAAATCTGGTGACAGAGCCTCTTTAAGGCCTAGAAGCCATGTGAGGTGTGCTAAGGACCTACTGCATGTGTGCTGAGGATCATGTCCATGTGCAGCTGCCAAAAGAAGTGGCCAGTGAGCAATAGGCAAGGCCTTGAAGCCATCAAAAGACAAACCAGTGGGCAAGGGGACAGTGACTGTGTAAGAGAGGCTGACAGAATCTGCGAGGTGCAGGCAGTGGAAGCCTTTGTGATGCTGTGCAGCTAGGGTTGCCACCCGACCTGCAGCGATGACGTACATCATTCACGTGACCGTTGCAGCTGTCATATAAATTATGTACGTGTCGTCATTGCTGCAGGACCAGCGGGGACCACTGGAATGTTGGCTCCGGAGCGGTAGGGGGATTTAAAAGATGAGTAATCTTTTTTTTTTTTTTATAAGATTTTATTTTTACTTTTTTGTCTAGTCTGAGGTCTTATTAGGGGTCTGGAGTTACAGGGGCACTGTGTTAGGCACTATCTACAGATGGCTTTGTATGGGGCACTGTCTACAAATAACACTATGGGACATTATCTACAAATGGCACAGTGGGCACTATCTACTGAATACACTGTGTGAGGCACTACAGATGATACTGTGGGGGGCACTATCTACAGATCAAACTATGTTCGGTACTATCTACATATTGCACTATTTGGGATACTACCTACAAATGGCACTGTGTAGCACTATCTATAAGGGCAATGTGTGTGGCAGTATTTACAGATGCACTGTGTGGGGCACTATTTACAGATGGCAGTGTGTGGGGCACTGTGGGGGTCACTGTTCACAGATGGCATTGTGTGTGGCACTATCTACAGATGGCACTATCTACAGGGGGCTCTGTGTGGAGCACTATCTACAGAGCGCACAGCGGGGGCACTATTTACAGGGGGCACTGTGTTTGGCACTGTCTACAGGGTGCACTTTGTTTGGCACTTTTTTTGTATGGGGCACAGCCTACGGCACTATTTTCAGTGGAAGCACAATGTGACGCTGTTTTTATTGGGCGCTGTGTGTGTGACATGATTGTATTCAGGGGGCACAGTGTGTGTGGGGGGCTTTGGTCCACATTTATCTAATGTTTATGGCCACCTTTACAAAAAAGGCATTGAAACTCACACTCCATAAATTAAAATCACACTCCGTGTGAATCCACGCCCCTAAAACCACATTCACTTTTTACAAGTGTTAACCTGGCCGGTATGTTTGGATGGAACAAGTGGTAACCCTGGTCCCTATGTGCAGCAGACCGCGGGAAGGCCCTGATAGACTTTGGCAGCAATCGCTTTAAGAAAAGTGGACTGTGAGAGTACCAGCCTTGAGTTGGGGTGTAATAGGACAGAGAGAGAATCTGGTTGCCATGAGGCCTACTGAAGGGGCCTATTTCCCTGAGTGTGGCACAGTGATTGGACTATAGGCAAGAGGTACCATAAGAAGTAAAAGGAGTAAAGAGAAAATTGAAGTATTGCAGTGTTTGCTGCAATTTATAGATAGCTTGTGTGAATGTGTGAAGTTAAAGTTAACCTGTGTGATGTTGCTGCTGTTATCCTGCAGTTTTGAGTTAAGTTGGGCGGTCCTTAAAGAGATGGTAACTCTTTTGTAACAAGGACTTGGACTGAGACTATGATGGTCGATGTTGATGTAATCATGGCCCAAAATATATATTAGACTGGAGTTTTAGACGGGTATGTGAACCAATACACTACCAGGGAATTTATCCAGATCCAAATCATAGGTTATATCGATATATCAGAGAGAAGTAAGAGACACAGAGACACTGCTTGTATGCTCAAAAATACTCCTCTGACGTTTGTTTATTTATTAGACAATTACAATAATATCTTTCATAAAAGGGAGCAGGCTTAATTTCAACCAATCATTTGCACTATAACAATAACTCCAGTTCAGCCAATAGCATACAATGGGAATATTTCATATTGAGCTAATCACAGACATACAATACATTTCAAATTTAATATTATAATTTTCACCTGCACCATTTCTCAGGCAAGAACACAATACTATCTTTATGAGCGGTTCTTTCTCATGAAAGACCACAAACAGTATCCATTTTATTTGGGCTAGAATGAACTCTTATCTCACTCCACTTCATTCACAATGAAAGGGTTTTCTTAGCTTCGAGGTTACTAAGCATCTCTTGCAACAGGCTTCAGATAAGAACCAATGAGACACATAGCTAAGAAATAGCATTAATATACTTGTCTTAAAGAGGCTCTGTCACCAGATTTTGTAACCCCTGTCTCCTATTGCAGCAGATCGGCGCTGCAATGTAGATAAGAGTAACGTTTTGTTTTTTTAAAAACGAGCATTTTTGGCCAAGTTATGACCATTTTTATATTTATGCAAATGAGGCTTGCTAAAGTACAACTGGGCGTGTTTAAAGTTAAAGTACAACTGGGCGTGTATTGTGTGTTACATCTGGGCGTTTTTACTTCTTTTACTAGCTGGGCGTTGTGAATGGAAGTGTATGATGCTGACGAATCAGCATCATCCACTTCTCTTCGTTACCACCCAGCTTCTGGCAGGGCACAGACACACAGCGTGTTCTCGAGAGATCACGCTGTGACATCACTTCTTGCCCCAGGTCCTGCATCGTGTCGGACGAGCGAGGACACATCGGCACCAGAGGCTACAGTTGATTCTGCAGCAGCATCAGCGTTTGCAGGTAAGTAGCTACATCGACTTACCTGCAAACGCTGATGCTGCTGCAGAATCAAATGTAGCCTCTGGTGCCGATGTGTCCTCGCTCGTCCGACACGATGCAGGATCTGGGGCATAAAGTGACGTCACAGCTTCCATTCACAACGCCCAGCTAGTAAAAGAAGTAAAAACGCCCAGATGTACACACACAATACACGCCCAGTTGTACTTTAACTTTAAACACGCCCAGTTGTACTTTAGCAAGCCTCATTTGCATAAATATAAAAATGATCATAACTTGGCCAAAAATGCTCGTTTTAAAAAAAAACAAAAAAAACGTTACTCTTATCTACATTGCAGCGCCGATCTGCTGCAATAGGAGATAGGGGTTGCAAAATCTGATGACAGAGCCTCTTTAAAGCAACAGATTACTTATTCACTAAAATGGATTCTTTAAGATACAAGATGGAGACTCCATGCAAGATGGATGCTACACAAAATGGAATCATTTAAACATATTTTAATCACTTTCACAGTTACTCTGTGACCTGGGACTGTCCTTCTGTTGTGCATTCGGAGTATTCTGTGACATGTATATTGCACACTCACAGACAAAGTCGGTTGGGCAATCCGTAAAAGGTAGTGATGTAGCGGGCACAATGACACGGAGGTGAAGGTCGGTTTTCTGCAAGGTTACTGATGCAACCACGCGTATACTAAAAAGGTGGGGCAGGCTGCGGCAGCAGGCTATCCACTCTCAGACCCATAGAGGCACAGCAGGACGGGCTAGGAGCAGAGAGTCACCTTGGCGCATCCTGACCTGATGAGAAGTCCTACGGAGCCGAGATCCCTCATACAAAGAGTAGCACTAAACATTCCTAACAACCTGTTTAAAACTGTTCAACAAACTTGTTGACCTGCAACAATCTGTGATGTATTAAAGAACCACCAGCTTACAAACCCATAAGAAATAGACCCTAGTGGCAAGTGATTGACTGCAACTTGTTTTCAGCTAGTCCCATTATATTGTTATAGCCGGGGGGCCCCAAGATCATCTAGTACTCTGGTGGGCCAGTTCAACACTGCTACTGTCTGTAGATTAGCAAAAAGAGGAGGCATAGAGAGTGGAGTAACACAGGACTGCAGGATCAGACTACACAGGGTTGTTTGTAGTCTGTAACTATGGTGACAAATAGGTCTTTAGAGTAGCTCAGAGGCAAACACAGGATTTTTAAAAGACGTTTGCAAATACATTGGTGCCCATAACGGAGACAGCAATGGACTAACTTTCTAAATGACATCATAAGATTTTACATCAGGTGGTTTGGTGGGTTAGTGATAGTATTCCTATTATACTCCTGGCAGTCTAGAGTGGTTTAGAGTTAATACTTAGTAGTCTAAGGTGAAGAAGTGTTATTAGTATACATTATACATGGTGGTTTTGGGGTAATATCTAATATCCCTGGAGGTCTATGGTGCTTTAATGGTTAACATCTAACATTTATTGTAATTATATTATTATTAAGATTATTCTGTTTAGAATGTAGGTCTCTGGCAAGAAACCTATAATTAAATTTAATAAATAGGTCAAATTCTTATAAAGGTCGGGGCTCTGTTTTTGTTTTTATAAAGAGCTCCAAATTCCCTAGTTACCTTCACAAATCCATAGTGTAACATACTGAAATTATAACTCCCTGCAGCTGCCGCTATAAAAATTGCATTAAGAATCCTTTCTTTGTGATTGCTCTTCACACATACTAGCCAAAAATATTGGTACATTCAACCTCAGAAATTCCCAATTCCTATAGTGCTATGTTATGAAAGTTGGAGAAAAAAATAGACCCTTAAAATAGACAGAAATTACACTATTAGATGTGACGGCTACAACAAGAAGACTGACGTCTTGGGATATCCTCAATGTGCCACTGTAGACAACACTTTTATTATTATTGGTGACGTAGTTTTTTACTTTTATTCTCATCCTAATGTCATTGGTTTTGTTATTGAATGTCCTTCATTTTCTTATCTTCTTAGGAAGTGGCATCTCAGATCACTAATCTTCTCAATCAAACTTCCTTGAAAAAGTTGGACTTTGCTGACCTTCAGACAGTTGTCATTGCAGTAATAGAGAATGTGGAAACTTCACTACTGGCATCGTTCTCTGCAGACCCCCGGAACCAACAAATAAGCACCTCTGAAATTGGTGAGCAGATAGAAATATTGTATTATAAATACGGTTCTTATGGGTACAAAACATATACTGGTGTGAGAAAAGGGGTCACTGTGATTGCAGGTAGCTCAACATTATGACTTTAAAACCTATAACCGACCTCCAATGGACCCCATACTGGTATGAACATCACTTATGACAATGAGATATTCCCAACCATCTCTCTGACCACATATAGAGACAGCAAGTCCTCAAGGAGGAACCTCTATAGCAGTTTTTGCAATAACCCTTGATACAATTGCAACTTAGTGAAGGTCCATTTTAATATTATTAATAATAATAATAATAATAATAATAATAATAATAGTGTCATGGCTGAAACTCTGTTCACAAATTTAAAAATAAAATTACTTACCTGACGTGGCACCTGAAAGTGTATGTATTCCTGTTCTGTAATCCAATTGCTGACATACAATAAGAAAAAATCCCAGCGGCGCACTTTGTTGTCAGTGGTGTATGTGTTACAGGTCAATTTTGAAACTAAGGCAAAGCCTAGGTATTCTGTAGAACGCTTAAAACGTCTAGACAAAGATTCATGGCTACATGGAGGAGCTGGATTCTGTTTGCAGAAAGTGAAGCCCTTCCTCGTTGGCTGGAAGAACACACCTAAATCTACTTGGGCGTTTGTACGTCTTGATTAGAGGCCACCCCTCTCCACTATACACTTTACCTTTCCCGCGGTCCTTCCTTCTTATTCCGCTCTCTTTGTTTTTCTTTTCTTCCCCCCCTGTCTCTTATTTTTATTTTATTTTTTTGCACTATATTACATAATACATCAGATTGATTATATTGTACTAATTCTTCTGTACTTATTTGTTCCTCATTGAATGGTTCTTACGCAAGGTACACTTCTTGATGCCAATAATGTATATGCTCTTTATGTATAACATTTGCATTGTATGCAAAAATTTCATGTAAAGTGGTTCAGTTGAACTGCCACTCGTTTAAATGCATTGAAGTTGTTATTTGTTTGTATTGAAAATTTAATAAACTTTGATAAAGAAAACAAAAAACGTCTAGACAATGTGTAAAATAAATCCATCTGAACACATTTCCTAGGTATACTTTCGATTATCGAGTTTAGGCAACGTGTGAAACTGCTAGACATTCTAATGAATAACTACACCGTGTTCCAAATTATTATGCACATTGGATTTAGGTGTCATAAACATTTAATTATTAGTTTTTCAATGAAACTCATGGATGGTATTGTGTCTTAGGGCTCTTTGGATCATTGTAATCAATCTCAGACACCTGTGATAATTCGTTTGCCAGGTGTGCCCAATCAAGGGAAAACTATTTAAGAAGGACGTTCCACATTATTAAGCAGGCCACAGGTTTCAAGCAATATGGGAAAGAAAAAGGATCTCTCTGCTGCCGAAAAGCGTGAAATAGTGCAATACCTTGGACAAGGTATGAAAACATTGGATATTTCAAGAAAACGTAAGCGTGATCATCGTACTGTGAAAAGATTTGTGGCTGATTCAGAGCACAGACGGGTTCGTTCAGATAAAGGCATAATGAGGAAGGTTTCTGCCAGACAAATTAATAGGATTAGGAGAGCAGCTGCTAAAATGCCATTGCAAAGCAGCAAACAGGTATTTGAAGCCGCTGGTGCCTATGGAGTCCCGCAAACCTCAAGGTGTAGGATCCTCCAGAGGTTTGCAAGTGTGCATAAAGCTATTATTTTGCCACCCCTAAACAATGCTCACAAGCAGAAACGGTTGCAGTGGGCTCAGAAATACATGAAGACTAATTTTAAAATCGTGTTGTTTACTGATGAGTGCCGTGCAACCCTGGATGGTCCAGATGGATGGAGTAGTGGATGGTTGGTGAATGGCCACCATGTCCCAACAAGGCTGCGACGTCAGCAAGGAGGTGGCGGAGTCATGTTTTAGGCTGGAATGATGGGGAGAGAGCTGGTAGGCCCCTTTAGGGTCCCTGACGGTGTGAAAATGACATCTGCAAAGTACGTAGAGTTTATGACTGACCACTTTCTTCCATGGTACAAAAAGTAGAACCGTGCCTTCCGTAGCAAAATTGTCTTCATGCATGACAATGCACCATCTCATGCTGCAAAGAATACCTATGTGTCATTGGCTGCTATGGGCATAAAAGGAGAGAAACTCATGTGTGTGTGTGTGGCCCCCATGTTCCCCTGACCTCAACCCTATTGAGAACCTTTTGGAGCATCCTCAAGCAAAATATCTATTAGGGTGGGAGGCAGTTCACATCAAAACAGAAGCTCTGGGAGGCTATTCTGACATCCTGCAAAGATATTCAAGCAGAAACTGTCCAAATACTCACAAATTCAATGGATGCAAGAATTGTGAAGGTGATATCAAAGAAGGGGTCCTATGTTAACATGTAACTTGGCCTGTTAAGTTTTTTTTCGATTGAAAGAGCTTTTGATTTCTGTAAATATGACCTCCTGATGCTGCAAATTCAACAAATTACCATTTTAGTTCTCTTTACAAGCTTTAAAATGTTTTGATCTCTGTTGTGCATAATAATTTGAAACAGTGCATTTTCAGTTTTTTACTTCTAAAAAAAAATCTGTTATCATTAGGAGATTTGTTCAATAAAATTTGCATTATACTCCAACAGTTGATGGCTTGAAAATTATACTGACTGTCATTTGCATCGACTATTTAGGAAAATCAGCGAAAAATAACATTTGCATAATAATTTGGAATGCAGTGTAGTTAATAAAGTATCCCCCCTGTTCTCTATTAGAAATCTGTTAATATAGTGTCAATAATAAGGTATTTCTATTAAAATTCTAGAAAAAAGTATATAAAGTCAGAATGAAATACTTATTTGATACTTTATGCCAAAATTCTAGGCATTCTACAGAATAACTAGGCATTCTATAAAATCCCTTAGTTTCACACTTTACCGGTACCATATATAAGTATCACAATCAGAGACCACATATGGTACATATTTGTCACGGTGTACGGAATGTGAACCCACTAGGCCACTTCACCGTAGCGAAGAGGCAGCTGCCCAACTCAGTCTATGCAGAGGTGTCTAGCACAAGGGTACCTGAGATAGTCCAGACAACGGCAGGGCTACGGCACAGATGGGGCTAGTTGTGGCAGGTTGCACCAGATGTGGTGGATGGCACCAGGGATCGCAGGTGACACCAGACGTGGCGTATCCAGCAGGCGGCACAACACGGCTCCGATACAAGGCAGGCTCAGGAAACAAACAGCACGGGATACAGGAGATAGGATGCAGGGAACAGGAACACTGGGAGCAGGAAATCACTAAGGGACCATTTGCAATACGAACATGGGAAAACTACAAACACGCTCAGGCAAGGAGTAAGAGGGCAGAGCCCTTTTATAGTCCAGGGTGCACTGGGGTAGGATAGGGAACTTTTAGGGAGTGCGTGCACTCGTCCCCGGCCTTAAAGGGCCAGTGCGCGCATCGCACAATCCAGGAAGGGAAGTTCGCCGAGGGTGAGCGGCAGCGGTCCGTGACCGCACCCATAACAATATTGTATGTTATCGGCAAAGTGTGGAAATACTGTAGGTTATTGTATAGAATGTTTAGCGATTTTAAACATTGCCTGAAACAAACTTGACAACGTACAGAATACCTAGTACAGATGGATGATTTACTTTATATATTATCTAGATGTTTTAGGCATTCTACAGAATATCTAGTCATTGTCACATATTGTCGGTATATATAATACCTATTTCTATCATTAAATGTTTAGTTTTTGATGTGCCCCTAAATGGAAGATTTCCAGGACTATCAAATCTCAATAATAATAAGTGGATCTGACAAAGACTGCAAGATGCTTTCTACATTTAGGTCTCTCTTACATTTGGTTTGGTTGATATGAGCTAATTTGCATAAATTTTTTCCATGGAGCATTGCCTCAATCCATACAACCGCTGAAGCCAGTACCCCTCCCTCCAAGCAGGATACGTATAATTATTTCAAATTTGTCCTTTGGCTGTGTCATGTTCCTTGAGGGGTGCGTACTTCTGGAGAACAACAGCAGAGAAGTTCAGCACCATATATACCTTTCCAATACCTAATTAGCAATAGAGGAGTTTATAATTTAACCTCTGCCTGACATCTGCTGTAAATTTAAGCCACTGGAAGCAAGTCGTTAAACTGGTGCATCTGTTTAGTGTGTACAAGTGTGTGGGGAGTATATGCTCAACATAGGGTGTGGGCCATGAATGAAGCTTCTCTTGTTGGTGACCGCTAACATTTCTCAACCATTCTGGGAGACCTGGTCAAAGGAAGAGGATTTACAACACATGTTGGCGCATTGTTGACTAGTTTTATAAGATGACACGTATACCCCTTCATTGCTATATCTTCGATTGTGTGTTCTTACAGATGTAGCCGTCTTACCCTTGACTTTTAATGCATTAAATAAACAGTGGCTAGATCTCTTATCTTGACTTTTTCAATGACTTTTCAATGGCTTTTGTTGTGTGATATCACGCTGCAGCAAGTTATCAGAATCAAGTTAAAAATGGCTACATCTGTATTATTGCGGTATTAGCTCAGAGTTAAAATTAGGTGTCAATACAACGTGAAGCCTAAGACTAATAAATGAGGAAGGGGTTCTTACATCAATCCATGGAGAGAAATAGTGACTCTGAACATGAATGGTACATATTAGGCTATTCCATAACACCCATATGTATGATCATTTATTCATTATTTACCCAAATCGTCTTTTGTATTTCCTATAGAGGCTGATATGAAGGTTTCTCGTGGTCATTGTGATAGTGGATCATCTACCATTATTCTAAGAGTCCCTGGTGGCAAAATGGAAGTACCGTGTTCACTTGTGAGCTTTGAAGGTGGTGAGTGTGGAGTCGACGGTACTAACTATACACTTATGTTACTTACTTGTTCATATACTTATTCTGTAATATTTATGTGTTTGTCAGGTGGAGCCATGTTTATCTCATACAAAGGTCTCAACTCCAGGTTAAATGGCAGTATTCTTGCAGCTTTTGGGGATTCTGATCAAACAGTTGCAGAAGAAGTAATTTCCTCGGTGGTTGGTGGAGCTATCACAAGTTCCAATACAGAAAACCTGACCTCTCCAGTGACCTTCTCTTTGAAACACTTGAAGGTCAGTATAAGAACTGTAGGCACTCCATGTGCCGTTGTATAGCGCCCCATACAGCGCCGTGTTCCAAGGTTCTTTATTCCTATGAAGGGGCCTATAGTAGGCCCCCATAGAAGTCTAGAAGTCCTGTATTATGGCTCCAGGAAACTCAGAGGTGGTTGTACAAGGTCGTAATGAACAATATACATAGCAGTATAGGGGTGAAGTTTAATGGCTCCACAAAACTCGGAGGTTGTACAAGGTCGTAATGCGCTAATATATGAGCACATATGCTTGATTCGTTTTTTAGCAAAGCCTGCCCTCATGTATCATTTATAATCACATGGCGGAATTGTCCAATTTTGTCCAGGAAAAAAACATTTTAAGTGACTAGTGGGTCCTGCCATTGTATAATTGTGATATAAGTAATTTAGATGGCTTTCAATTAAGTACTAGGTGCTTATGACATATTGGTATTGGTATCTTGATAGTAGCTTGGATGTGACAACGTCCTGACATTACAATAAAGAGATTAATTTAATTCTTAGAGTTGGTCATGTCCAATGGACAGGAACCAATGTATGCATTAATCCCTTGGCGCCAAGGGCATTTTTTTTTCTCCCCACTTTCCAAAAGCCATACATTTTTTATTTTTTTCGTCAACATAGCCATATGAGGGCTTGTTTTTTACGAGACAGGTTTTAAATGGCACTATTTAATGTACCATATAATGTACTTGGAATCGGAAAAAGGAAAAAATTTGTGGGGTTGAATTGGAAATGAGTGTTTCTCACATAATCTTTTTGGTTTCATTTTTACGGTGTTCACCATGTGGTAAAAACGACATGTTGACTTTATTCTGTGAGTCAATACAATTACGGCGATACAAAAGCTTTATGGTTTCTTTTATGTTTTACTACTTTTGCAAAGAAACAAATTGGTTAAAAAAAAACTAAAAATTGTTTTGTGTCACAAAATTCTGAAAGCCATAACTTTTTTATTTTTCCGTCAATTGAACTCTGTGGGAGCTTGTTTTTTGCGGATTGAGCTGTAGTTTTCATATTCACATACAACCCTTTGTTCACTCTTTATTCCATTTTGTGGAAGCAAATATGACCTAAAAAAACAGCAATTCTGGCTTTTTCCTTTTAAGTTGTTTGCCATGCTTGTTAAATAGCATTATATTAAAACAAAGAAAAGGCACTTGCCCACCAGCTCCATGGGTAGTGAGATCATACAGGTGACCAAATGAAAGAAGGTGGTGTTTCAAGTGATGTATCCAAGTAAAGGAGAGCAATATCCAGCAACTCCATGTGATAAAAAAAATCTCCTTTATTCGCAAAATGTACAGGCAGAAAACATGCTTGCAGACAGATGGACAAAATGGGGTCGCTATTAGTCAAGTGGTTAACCGGCCGGGATCTGAGTTATTTCCTATACCGTTGCAGTTGCAGTGAGACCCGTTGAGCGACTCAGTATGGAGTGGGCTCAGCTACTTAGTCCATTAAGAGCAAGCCAACTTACCACTCCAAGTTAACTTGGATATCAAAAATAAACCTGAGAAAGAAGACTAGCTGTAAAGTAGTCGGGTTCTGTTATTGGTGTATAAGAGTGCCATATATCTTGAAGTGGGGGCCACGCAGATATTTCTGGCCATCTCAGATCCCAGGAAAAGATGGCTGAGCGTTAATTACCTACCCCTTGAAGGAAAGAAGGGCAGCATAACCCTCTCTTCCTACATTGCTGTGATTGTGAAGAGGGGGAGCCTTGTGCAGGTTGATACAATCCATAGGAAAGAGGTAGAGGGCCAGCCTGACTTGGGCCCCAGAGTAGTTATGGACTGAACCTATGTCTAGGTCCTTGATGTACAATGAGGATCTGTATGTAAATTTTGGGGGTTAGAAATCCTTTACTTGACTATTACTGAACCATAAAAACAGTTGTGAGATAAAGAAACAACATTGTATATCTGTCTACATCTATTTTTACATATAGGCTATTAAACCCGCCTACTCTATACGGTGCGTATTTTGGGACACACATAAAGAAGTTTGGTCAACCCGTGGATGTGAAACTCAGCTGTCGGAGCAAGTGGAGAGTACACTTTGTGTCTGCACACATCTCTCCACCTTTGCTGTCATCATGGCACCCACTAAAATTCAGGTGATGTAAATATAATTCTTGACTTATTAGCTATTTATTATTATTTAGGAGACAATCTAAGTTGTCCACTCATGGGGATGAGACATGGATCTTAATAATTGATTTTCCTGTGTAATCCTATGGTTTTCCCATCTAGCCACCTTTAGCCAAGCCAAAGAAAGCATGTGAATGTGGGAAGCTGTGATCTTATTTGTTGGTTGAATAATCTTTCGCCTCACAACTATCCTATGTATTTGGCCAACTTATCGTTCTAGTTGATAAAAACACCACTCAAGCCATTCTTCAAGTATGAATTCACAATTTAAGGAGATGGATTCTATGAAGTTTAAACCTATCTACAAAAAAATTTTAGGAGTTTTTTGATCTGTGATTTCTTTTTAGTGTATGGTACTTTAAGAGTTATATTATTATTTATAATAAATTAGAACATGATTTATAGTGTAGGATTGTTCAGTAAAGGCCCTTTTACATGGGCCAATGATCATACAAACGCTCTTTCCCGATCCTTAAACAGGGCAATGATCAGCCAATTTACGAGTAAACGCTCATTCCTCAGCTAATCTGCTCATTTACGCAGCCAATTAAATGGTCGTTAGTCAGCAGCACATCTCCCTGTGTAAACAACATAATAGAAATGTATGGGGACAAACAAATGTAGTAACAATCGCTCATCCCCCACCGATCATAGCTCCTTGTGAATGGAGCAAACGAGCTACGATTAACGAGATGTCTCATTGGTCGACGCTTGTTTTCATGGCCCATATCGGGCCGTGTAAAAGGACACTAACTGATCTGATATATTAGCCTGGGTGTAGCATGCTGCCCTAATCTAAATATATAATTCAAGAGTCGATGAAAGATTGAAGGACAGGTGATTGAGAAGTCCATAAACGTGACTTATTTTTTTAGTATGCCTAGTTATGTACAGTATTGGACAGCATACATAGATTCTTCAACAATCCCTGGGAAGACTGAACATCAATACTCCTTTTGACTTTTATAGAGTGATATTGCAACTACAGATCATTAACTACTTGAAGTAAAAAAACACATCATATTATAATGGACGCATAGGAAATTTATTACACATCGAATGTACTAGAGAAGTTCAGTATTTGCAAGGCTTTTCAAAAACGATTTTCTGTATCAGATGGAGTACAATATCTTACACTGTCACTTCTAAGCCCTTGTTGTTTTCTCAACTACAGGTGGATGCTGGCCTGAGAATACTCTCTATCATTGGCCTCAGTATATCTCTTGTCTGCTTGTGTTTCACTTTTCTTACCTTTATCCTCTGTCGGTCTCTGAGAAGCGCTCACACATCTGTCCTAGCGGCTCTTTGTGGATGTCTCTTCTTGGGTCAACTTCTTGTCTTAGTGGGTCTTCAACAAACCTGGAATACGGTAACTATAGTTTCCACTATTCTAGAATTTTAAGTAGGAAGTTTAACACATCAAGGGTCGTCTTTGGAATAATTCTCTCTTTCTTCTGATTCACGGCTCAGTAAGACCTTAGCCCATTGTATGCGTACAGTTTCTTTGACATCTAGAAGAGTCTTGCTAAAATACTCATACTATAGCTGTTAAGATCTAGAAGCAGATTCGGAGTCGAGTGGCTAAAACAATCTGGAAGGAGAGTGAGAATGGCAAGAGTAGTCAAGTTACAGTTCAGGTTTGGTACACATATAAGTGGCAACAGTTTGTAGAGTAAGACAGAGATGTGGGTAGAAAACAATCCAAGCTCGGTACACAGATAAGCAGCAACAGTTTGTGGAGTAAGGCAGCAATGAACTAGACTACAGACCAGAATCTTAATAAACTGGCTAAGATAAGTGCAAAGGCCAGGCTTTTTTAGGAAACTAAAAGGGTTAGAAGAGTTCTGCTAACATTGAAGGACCCTGAAGAGCGTGTTAAGGTCTCAATTCTCACATTCCTCTTGGCTGATTATAACCTTGTTCTATAGCTTGGCATTTGCACATTTTTATATTAACCTCATTCCCGATTTAATACATTACTCACATGCAATTATTGTCTTTATTTCAGATCCTCTGTTCCGTAATAGCTGGCAGTCTACAGTTTCTGTTCCTCTGTGCATTTTGCTGGATGTCTCTCGAAAGCATCCTACTCTTCATGACTGTCCGAAACCTACAAGCTGTGAATTATATGAACTCTCAACGCTCTCATTTCCCATATGTCTGTCTGATTGGGTTTGGAATCCCTGCCATCATAGTGATTATATCAGCATCAGTATTTCCAGATATATATGAGAAGACATAGTAAGTTTCGTCACTGAATCTAGAGAGATTTAGGTTCAATAAAGCCAATCACACAGGAAATGTTGGCAGTGGAATCATATATTTGGCTCATATCATTGTGTGAATGCTGACTTATTTATCACCGAAATCCTTTTTTTAAATTATAGTTTCATAGTGGGCTATGCAGTGACATCACTAGTCCAAACTCTGCAGCCCAGGGTGGTCTTTGTCTATTTCACCACTGAGTCCCATGCTAGAGAGTGTGTTTTACTTTGTCCCCATCTTCCGTTTTCCTTTTCTATGAAATCTCCCTATAATTGCATTAGCTCAGAGAAGAAAATGATGAACATCTGGTTATGTTTCCTTTTTAACCTTTAGCTGCTGGCTCAAAATTAGTCACATCTGGAGTTTCCTTGGTCCGGTATGCACATTTATCTCTGTGAGTATATTATATTATTCTCTCCATCTTCCCACTTCCAGTTATATCTTGATAACTCACTTCCTTTCGTCTACTACTCTCTTGTTAGGTTAATTTTGTTTTTCTGGTCCTCACATTCTGGCTCCTCAGGAAAAAGTTGGCATCTCTAAACGCTAATGTCTCAACTCTTAAAAATACCCGGTGAGTCCAAGACAGAAAAATCTTGTTCGATATCAGCCAGGAGTCAACAGTGTATAGTAAAGCTCCACTTTTGATTAACATTGGCTGTGTAGTCATCAGATATATACATTTATAGCACCATTATAATATATCTTTATGACCTTTTCATCGTTTTCACCTTTTTCAGTTAATTTTTTCAATTGCAACCAGTAAACTGTCAACAAGCTGCTGTTGACTGATCTGTTATTCTCGTCATGTGTCTAGTGCCAATGTTGTCCTGCCATAAAAAATTTGATTGGCTCATTAATTCCATATTATGTGATGCCAGACTAACTATCTTAGGCCTCATTCGCATCTGCACTGGAGGCTCCGTTAGGGATCTCCATTGCAGATCTGCCCGAGAATACTGGAAACAATAGTGCACTATTGTTTCCGGTAAAATCATGGACACCCCGACAGAAAACATTAAAGTCAATGGGTTCCTTCAGTTACCAGTGGTGTCTGTCGTGCAACGGAACTGGCACCTCCAGTTTTTCTGTTGTTCTGCTCCTCTAACCGAACAGAACAACGGAAAGCCAAACACAGGTGTGAATGAGGCCTAATAATGTTGACAGTCTATGCATCTTGTGTGTGTGTCTAGTATGTGTTCAGGGCTCTGATACAAGGGATTCTTTATACAATGGGCCTCATGTTTAAAACTAGAGTGTTGAGTGATGCAATTGTCCATACCAACCAATCAGATCACTTTTTTTCATTTCATAGCCTATACTGGAAAGAGAAAAGATGGTATCTGATTGGCTACTATGTGCAACGCAAATCCACATCTTGTCAGCACCTATTTTAATTATTTTTAATTCATAAAGCCAATGTGAGGTTTCATATTACCTATAAATATATTAATGTGGTCATCATTATGCTGTAGAGTAGGATTAAGTGAATCATGTATGGTTACCCCTTTCTGTATTATATTTAGGGGCACAGGAGTGAATTGGGAATAGACATAGGTCAGGGACATATTAATTGAGAAGAAAAAGATTATTTAGGAGGTTAGGTAGTGTTCAAATTCTATATGCGAGAAGGGTGTGATGAGCTCGGCACCTATTAAGGGTTAATATTTTGGGTGAAAGTCGAAAAATAAGTAATACCATAATTAAACTTTTTCTTTTCCCACAGACTATTGACGTTCAAAGCCTTTTCCCAGCTCTTCATACTAGGTTGCACATGGATTATTGGCCTCTTTCAGTTCGGATCTGGCTCCCTTGTTGCGTCTTACATCTTCACCATCTGCAATAGTCTCCAAGGACTGTACATCTTCTTAGTACATTGTGTGCTCAACCGCCAGGTCATTTGACATTAATTGCCCATTAATTCCACAATCTTTTTAATATGATCCCAGTCGGTCTCTCTCAATGAGAAATTCTGAAAATAACTTAGTTCTTCTTACCCTTCTTTACAGGTACGAGAAGAATACAGAAGGGGATTCCGCAGACTTTATTCAAAGAAGTCCATGACAGACACTGTGTCTGGCAGTACTGTGCGCATGACTATAAAACCAGTAAGTCTTGGCTTATTTAATATCCTACTCGGAACCCTAAAAGCCTACGCTATAATTATTCCAGACTCACAAATGTCATAATTTATTTTAACATTTTGGTAAATTCCCCTTCTAAACAAAGTAATTACAGGAATATACAAGACCTTGAGTTGTCCTTCTACATCAAAGTTTTAGAAATTACACTACCGTTCAAAAGTTTGGGGTCACCCAGACAATTTTGTGTTTTCCATGAAAACTCACACTTATATTTATCAAATGAGTTGCAAAATGACTAGAAAATATAGTCAAGACATTGACAAGGTTAGAAATAATGATTTTTATTTGAAATAATAATTTTCTCCTTCAAACTTTGCTTTCGTCAAAGAATGCTCCATTTGCAGCAATTACAGCATTGCAGACCTTTGACATTCTAGCTGTTAATTTGCTGAGGTAATCGGGATAAATTTCACCCCATGCTTCCAGAAGCCCCTCCCACAAGTTGGATTGGCTTGATGGGCACTTCTTGCGTACCATACGGTCAAGCTGCTCCCACAACAGCTCTATGGGGTTGAGATCTGGTGACTGCGCTGGCCACTCCATTACAGATAGAATACCAGCTGCCTGCTTCTTCCCTAAATATTTCTTGCATAATTTGGAGGTGTGCTTTGGGTCATTGTCCTGTTGTAGGATGAAATTGGCTCCAATCAAGCGCTGTCCACAGGGTATGGCATGGCGTTGCAAAATGGAGTGATAGTCTTCCTTATTCAAAATCCCTTTTACCTTGTACAAATCTCCCACTTTACCAGCACAAAAGCAACCCCAGACCATCACATTACCTCCACCATGCTTGACAGATGGCGTCAGGCACTCTTCCAGCATCTTTTCAGTTGTTCTGCGTCTCACAAATGTTCTTCTGTGTGATCCAAACACCTCAAAAAACCTGAAAAAAACTGTGCTTTTCTTGCAAAAATAAGGAAATTTCTGAGTGACCCTAAACTTTTGAATGTGGCAACCCTAACAGCACCAACAATTTCCACAAACTCATGAATATCAAAGCTGTCTCGCTATGCACCAGTACGGACATGGCGGTATATTGCAGCCCAACTAGGTAGATTTGCTATGAGGGAGTTGGTGTTGGTCATAATGACTATCACCTTGGATTGGCAACCTTAATAGAAGGGGATGTCCCAAGATATTGTAGATTCATTTTGTTATTCAAGGTCACAAAGACCGAGTTATATATTTTACATTCTTTATTCAATACAAGATGATATCATATATTGTGCGGTTTAATATCTTAATGTATTTTTATAGTAGTCAGAACCAGCAAATACATAGACATACATAAAAATCTGTAATCAAATAGTATGCAGCAAGCTCATAAGCTCCATCTAGTGGAAGCTGTTGGCAGCTAGAATTGTATCATTTGACTCCATGGTTTGGCAGAAGATTTAGAGCTCTGTACCAGAAAAACTGAGCCCGAACCGCTATAAAAAAATTCTCCTTTTTGGATCTATGTACATGAATAAAAATGGTGTTTAGGGAGGACAATTATTTTCAGAGTCTTATTTTAAAAAAACATGTGGTGTTGAACCCCTTTAGATGTTAAAGAAAAAAGAGACACCACTGTGAAATAAAATAAATATTACATTTATTAACAATTTTCAACCAAATACTGGTAAGGATATATGAAACAACCACTCATACAATACCAGCGTGAGACCAACACATAGTGCTAAGATACATGGTTCTTATACAGGGGGCAAGGTAACACTGATATAATTCTTAGCCTGGTGTCAACTGTCAGTCATGTGGCTTTTACACTGGGTCCAATTTTTAGTAATGTTATATAATCCTTAGTGCCATTGGTGCACAATAGTTTGTATAATCCTACATTGGTTGATCCAGAGGAAGGCAATAACACCAATGGGATGAATACCAATTGCCTCATTATGGGAAAATTACTCCCGTACTCCAAATATGTAAATCAGAATAAATCCCTGGTTAGCGTCCTATCTCCAGAATCCAATATCCATAAGGCCCCATTCACATCGCGTTTGTTCTATCTGCCGAGCGTATATGTTTTTTTAATAAAAACGTCGACCATTGAAAACGTATACAAACATGTACAATTTTCTGTTCATGTCTGTGTTTTTTATAGCGTGTACTCATACGTCGGTATACGTTTCTGTCCGTTTTTTACCTAAAAAAGTATACTTTTTTTCTTTAAGTGAACGCTGATAGAAAAAAGCAACAAAAAAAAACAGATTTACTGTATGTAAACGGATACAAACATATAGCATTACGTTTGCATACGGCGTCCATTGAGATCAATGCCAAAAAAACATTACGTCACGTATACCTTTTTTTGAAGTACAGAATAGCGTAGCAGACTACGCTTTTCAATACTTTCAAAAAACAGTATCCCAAACATAAACCATGACGAACATAGACCAAACGGATGCTATTTTGGTCTACGTTTGACCCATTATAGTTTATGAATATGCCGAGCTATACGTTTCGATACTTTTTTAGTGTAAAAACTTATATGCCCGGCGGATAGCAGAAACGCGATGTGAATGGGGCCTAACCTGTAATATTATATTTTTCAAGAAAGGCATCAAGGCCCTCTTTGAACTTGTTTAATGAATCAACATCACAACATCCTGTGGCAGAGAGTTCCAAAGTCTCACTGCTCTTACAGTAAAGAATCCCCATCTATGATTATGGTAAAACCTTCTTTCCTCTAGACATTTTTCACGGACAATTTGCACCCGTGCGGGACCCGTGTTCACGGATCACTCAAAGATTTGAGTTTATTTTATGGAAAAAATAGGTCCTCTTATTTCATCGGCCATTCACACGGTTCTTTAAAAAAAACAGCTGTGTGAATAGCCGCATTAATTTTAATGCAGCCTTGTGACACACAGCGGATTATCCTTTCTTGTGAATAAGCCCTGAGTCTTCTTCAGTGGCAGTTTTACCACGTGTTTCACGTTTTTTTTTTTTTTTTTTTTTCAGTTAGCTGTGTTTATTGAAGTCTTGCACTCCACACATTTTTCAGGGTTGAAACAAATTAGATTGGCAATACCTGAAAACTGGCAATAACATTTCTTCAAAGAAATACACGCATCTTAAAAATGCATTAGTAAGGCCCCATGCACACGGCCGTGCCTGTAGACACGGGCCGCGATTGCGGGCGGGGCGCCGACAGCCGTCCGCACTCTCGGCCTGTGCTCCCATACAAAGTATGGGAGCACGGCCCGTAAACCGCAAAAGATTGGACATGTCCTATCTTTTGCGGTACACTTCTACGGCTCGGATACCTTCCCGTTTATATAAACGGGAAGGTGTCCATGGACAATACAAGTGAATGGGTCCGTAATTGTGGACCGTAATTACAGCCCGCAAATATGGACGACTACGGAATTTAGTCGACTGCGCTATTCATTCCGTCAAAACAGCGGAACCCTTAAACCACGGTGACAAACGCAAATAATTCGCACCGGATCCGTATACACGGATCCGTTTGTTTCAGTTTGGATTCCGTTTATGGGTTCCCCTGACGGAAAGCTCAGACGGAACCAGTAAACTGAGTCACAACGCAGATGTGAACTAAGCTTTAACCGTTTTCTAATACTTATTTTCTGCCGCTAGGATTAAGAGTGCCAACCAACCACTTTTATTTATCAAGGAGCTTAGGAATAGTGTTTTACTATGTAACACATAATTATATCATTTGTTTTCGGGGTCATAACCTTACATTTATCCACATTAAACTTCATTTAGCATTTCTCTGCGCACGTCATAGCCAGTGGTTTGTGAATGCTGCTCTACAGCAATAGAAAATTGTGTTAGGCCCCATGCACACGAACGTGCTTTTGCAGCCGCAATTCCCCCGAAAATCCACGGGAGAATTGCGGTCCCATTCATTCCTATGGTGCCATGCACACGACCGTGGTTTCCATGGTCCGTGCATGGCCCAGGAGCTCCGGGCTCATTGAAAATAATGGCCACCTTACTTTTAGTCACATTCATTAAGGCCTCATGCACACGACCGTAGCCATGTGCGCGGGCGGCTCGCAGCTTACACTCCGTGATCGGCCGACCCGAAAATCACGCCGTGCACATGGCTACGGTCGTGTGCATGAGGCCAGTGGCGTAACTACCGCCGTAGCAGCTGCTACGGGGCCCGCGGCATGAGGGGGCCCGTGTCGCCCGCCGACACGGGCCCCCACCATGGCCGGAGGCTCCACTAGCAGCCGCTATGGCTGCTACAGCGGGACGCCACTGAACACTATCGCAGAGCATGGAGGTATCTCCCCGCTCTGCCATTAAACAAAAGACATGTATCCCCTCTCCACAGGATATCCACAGGATAGGGGATACATGTGTGATCGCTGGCAGCGATAGGGAGAACGGGGGACTGAAAGTCCCCTGATGTTCTCCATCACAAACCTCGGACTTCCGGGGTCTGTGTCGGCAGCTCCGTAGAAATGAATGGAGCGCCGGTCGTGCTTGTGCGCATGCGTGACCAGCGCTCCATTTATTTTTATTGAGCTGCGCAGACGCCGGAAGTCAGAGGTTAGTCATGGAGACCTTCAGGGGACCTTCAGTCCCCCGTTCTCCCTATCGCTGCCAGCGATCACACATGTATCCCCTATCCTGTGTATATCCTGTGGAGAGGGGATACATGTCTTTTCACACTGTAGGTCGCATTTTTTTGGGGGGTTGGGGACGCTGTATAGCGTTCCCTACAGGGGGGGCTGTATAGCGTTCCCTACAGGGGGGGCTGTATAGCGTTCCCTACAGGGGGGGCTGTATAGCGTTCCCTACAGGGGGGGCTGTATAGCGTTCCCTACAGGGGGGGCTGTATAGCGTTCCCTACAGGGGGGGCTGTATAGCGTTCCCTACAGGGGGGGCTGTATAGCGTTCCCTACAGGGGGGGCTGTATAGCGTTCCCTACAGGGGGGCTGTATAGCGTTCCCTACAGGGGGGCTGTATAGCGTTCCCTACAGGGGGGCTGTATAGCGTTCCCTACAGGGGGGCTGTATAGCGTTCCCTACAGGGGGGCTGTATAGCGTTCCCTACAGGGGGGGGCTGTATAGCGTTCCCTACAGGGGGGGGCTGTATAGCGTTCCCTACAGGGGGGGCTGTATAGCGTTCCCTACAGGGGGGGGCTGTATGGCGTTCCCTACAGGGGGGGGCTGTATGGCGTTCCCTACAGGGGGGGGCTGTATGGCGTTCCCTACAGGGGGGGCTGTATGGCGCCATCTACAGGGGGGCTGTATGGCGCCATCTACAGAGGGGGCTGTATGGCACCATCTACAGAGGGGGCTGTATGGCGCCATCTACTTAGGAGGGTGTATGGCGCTATCTACAGGGGGGGCTGTATGGCGTTCCCTACAGGGGGGGCTGTATGGCGTTCCCTACAGTGTGGGGCTGTATGGCGTTCCCTACAGACCCCCCCTGTAGGGAACGCCATACAGCCCCCTCTGTAGATAGCGCCATACAGCCCCCCCTGTAGATAGCGCCATACAGCCCCCCCTGTAGATAGCGCCATACACCCTCCTAAGTAGATGGCGCCATACAGCCCCCTCTGTAGATGGCGCCATACAGCCCCCTCTGTAGATGGTGCCATACAGCCCCCTCTGTAGATGGCGCCATATAGCCCCCCCTGTAGATGGCGCCATACAGCCCCCCTGTAGATGGCGCCATACAGCCCCCCCTGTAGATGGCGCCATACAGCCCCCCCTGTAGATGGCGCCATACAGCCCCCCCTGTAGATGGCGCCATACAGCCCCCTCTGTAGATGGCGCCATACAGCCCCCCCTGTAGATAACGCCATACAGCCCCCTTTGTAGATATCTACAGAGGGGGCTGTATGGCGTTATCTACAGGGGGGCGGTAAAAAAGGCACTATCTACAAGGGGGGGTTGTGTGACACCCAGGGGAGGGGGGCCCCAGTCAAAAGTTTGCTATGGGGCCCAGTCTTTCCTAGTTACGCCCCTGCATGAGGCCTTAATGAATGTGACTAAAAGTAAGGTGATACATTTCTGTAGTGTCTGCCATCCAGTGTTACCTTAATATTTTGGAGAGACCCCACTAGCCTATTATACATTTTACATTATTACACATATATTGTTGTAGTTACCCAGTAATGTATTGTGATATATTCACAGAGTCACGTCTCAGAGGTATCAAAAGAAGATGTTCAGTGCTGCCTGGAGAACACGAAGAGCTGAGAATTAATGGACTCCTCAACTTTCCTGCCATGTACACATGCGCATCACATCATCAAGTACATAGAGCACAATATGAACAATGTAAAGACATAATTAAGGTACCCAGAACAAACTAGCACTCCCCCAGAGGACAAGCAAAGAACTGCATGCATTCCAGGATTATGTTGGTGAAGACAGTCAAGCAGTGTAGGACTTGAGCCCACCAGATGAAATGATTCTGAGGGTCCACCGTCCATCTGTACAGAACATTAGCACATCCACTTTTATCATAATCTTTGTTTTTATTATTGTACACAAGGACTCATCATTAATAAGGTCTAAAAGTTAATTTGTGAATCAACCCATACGAAATACAACATAATAACAAGTGATTGGCTCCAAAAACAGACTCAAATAAGGTTGTTCTCTGCTGAAATTTTGATGCCCATTATTATATCAAAGCCTGAGCCCACCAGAGGGTCCTTCGGGATTCTGGTGGGCAATACCAATCCTGCAGTCGGCACAAATTATATGTACATTACTGTAGATCCAGTCAGATATTCCTGAGCTATGAACAAGAACATTTTCACCACCGACAAGTTCACTTGTGAAGATGGTGGACACATGAGGAAAGAAGACTGACATGTTCCAGTCAGATTTGTTGCTCATCCTAATATATAAATGCAAATAATTGAATAGTTTGTACAAATGACTTTTTTGTTTAGACTTGTAAAAA
This sequence comes from Rhinoderma darwinii, assembly GCF_050947455.1. Lineage (NCBI taxonomy): Eukaryota > Metazoa > Chordata > Amphibia > Anura > Rhinodermatidae > Rhinoderma > Rhinoderma darwinii. The sequence continues at coordinate 373,005,282 of NC_134689.1, forward strand.
TAGTAATAAAAATGAATTATATATTGAGATGAAGACTACAGTGGACCTGCCGTGGTGATCGTTCTTCACCTGTTTTCATAGCCAAACAGAATCTTCACAAGTCTGTTCAGTCGGGGTGTAACCATGGGGCCCCATAGCAAAACTTAGAATGGGGCCCTGCTCCAGCACAACATAAAAGACTTGTTCCCTTTGGTTTCCCAGTAAACTGCACTCATTTCCCCACTCTGATCTCTCATCATCCACAGTGGAGATGGTTCTCTTAGCTTAGCTGTTTGTCTTGCCACCCTGGTAGTTAGACCCATACTTTCATTTGTAATGGAGAAAAAGGAGACGTCTTCTGTAGCTCCTGGAATGCTGGAGGCTTAAAGAGGCTCTGTCACCAGATTTTGCAACCCCTATCTGCTATTGCAGCAGATAGGCGCTGCAATGTAGATTACAGTAACGTTTTTATTTTTAAAAAAGGTTATGACCATTTTCGTATTTATGCAAATGAGGCTTCCTCTCTGCAGGACAACTGTCCCGTACTGTAATCATGTTTTCAGTACGGGACAGTAGTTCCACGGAGAGGCAGGGACTCCTAGCATCGTACATAACTATGATGCTAGGAGCCCGGCTCCCTGCACTGAGTTCGGTCCTGGACTTCCGGCCGAAATACGTCCGTCCATTACGGACGTTAATGTGCTCGTGTGAACCCAGCCTCAGGCTGTGTTCACACTGAGTTTTTTGCAGGAGGAAAATTCCTCCTGCAAAAACTGCTCCAGACGGTTTTTGCACAGTGGTTTGACAAAAACTCGTCAAAACACTCGTCGAGGCGTTTTTTTCCTCTTTCTGACTGATTGAAATGGGGTTTTGGAGGCGGAAACCGCCTCAAGATGGGTCATGACGCTTCTTTTTACCGCGCCGCGTTTTTTTTACTCGCGGTAAAAAAACACTCATCCATCTCCCATTGAAATGGGAGGCATTTTCGGGCGTTTTTTGACAAGTTTTGCGGAGCGGTTTCCGCGCCAACATACTCGTCAAAAAACTCTGTGTGAACAGGGCCTTAGAGATCCTCTATAATGAACCTGCCCTCTTTCCTGTGTCCAAAATCTGACACTCATTTTCTTAAAAGTATTTATACAATAAAGTGCAACAACATGGAAAACATATCAACATCATAAATTCTAAACTCCAAACATCTAAACATCAAAAACTCCTGTACACCACAGTCCCTCACGCTCACCGTTTCAGCGATAATAAGGCCAATTAGTGTGTGTACGTCAGCTTTCTATTGGTTACGGCCAACACGGCAGTCACTTGCAGAGAGGCTCTTGGTAACTTTTCATCGAGTTTATCATGGTTCCCTGAAGAGCATGCTCAGTAGCTCTTGGCTTAGCCACCCTCTGCTGCTGAAAGAAGTGAATAGGATGGCGCCTGGGCATACGCAGTTACCTGAAAGCTGTCCTAGTTAGCTGTGTAATATTCTCGAAACGAAAATGTAATACTATACACTGCTGCATTAGGAGCGTACACGCAGAAGCTATTGGCGCTGTGGTCTTCAAGATGTTTATGAACCAAGAAACCCCAGGAACAAGGAGTGGGGCCTAACAATGAAAACTTAAACACATGGGGGTAAGGAATTATTTCAGTGCAACATGTTTCATTTTTACTAGAATCGTAATTTGGAAGCTAAAAAGTAAAAGCAGAGATAAGAATACCCCTTTAAGGCATTTCTTTGCCTTGTACCCGCCCCAGAAGTATGTACAATCTGCAGCACAATATAGATGTTTGAAGGAAGGGGTCGAGGAGCAGGCTATGCTGACAGGCGCCAAAATAATGTTCCTACAATCCGGTCCCTGGAGACACCTCTCTAGTACATCCCTTGTAAACTGGAAACAGCAAGTCCATGTCTACCTTACCACAAATGTGTATGATTAAAAATTAGTAATATATCACTTTTCTGGGGTAATGTACCAATGATGTACCTACTACTGTTTCAGTTTTTCTATGAGGCCCTTGGATTTCTGTGTACATCCCTACTATAAGGCTGGATTCACACGAGCATTTTTCGTCCGTAATGGACGGAACGTATTTCGGCTGCAAGTCCCGGACCGAACACAGTGCAGGGAGCCGGGCTCCTAGCATCATAGTTATGTACGACGCTAGGAGTCCCTGCCTCTCCGTGGAACTACTGTCCCGTACTGAAAACATGATTACAGTACGAGACAGTTGTCCTGCAGCGAGGCAGGGACTCCTAGCGGCGTACATAACTATGATGCTAGGAGCCCGGCTCTCTGCAGTGTGTTCGGTCCGGGACTTACAGCCGAAATACGTTCCGTCCTTTACGGACGTAACACGCTCGTGTGAATCCAGCCTTACAGTACTGGATTCTGACAACTTAAAGAGGCTCTGTCACCAGATTATAAATGCACTTTCTCCTACATAATCTGATCGGCGCTGTAATGTAGATAACCACAGTGGTTTTTATTTTGAAAAACAAACATTTTTGAGCAAGTTATAAACAATTTTACATTTATGTTAATTAGTTTATTAATGACCAACTGGGCGTTGTACAGAGGAGAGTATGACGCTGACCAATCAGTGACCAATCAGCGTCATACACTTCTCATGGGATTACAACACATACTATTAACATTATAATAAAATAACCATTATCAAAAATTAACAAATTAACAAAATAAATAGACACGACACTGGAGTGGTGCTAAAAATATTCTGGCCACGGCCTTTTATTAGTTACCATAAAATATTGAATAATAAAAACCATTAAACTTATGATCATTAACCTGGTTTAGCCCTAAGCTGAAGCCTACCACAAATAATACATAAATGTTCACTCATACTGCTGAGCGACTTAACCCTTTCAACAAAAGGCTGTGGTAATAAATACAATACAATCACAAAATTTAGGGAGGGAGGGCGGGGCCAGTTAACATTTATTCCAGGAATATGTCAGAAGGTTTGCCAAGACCACTGCATATTCCTGGTTTATATCTACCTAACTAGTCACCGGACCACACCTCTTACACCAATCCCTGACAGTAACTAAGGCCCTAAACTGCCCTCACTGTCACATAGGCCACAGCTGTGGCCCAATGACAGACATCACCAGGCAGAATTCCCATTCTGCCCAGATACCGGCGGGAAAAATTGCCAACTAAAACTATCTATCTATCTAAAACCAGGGATGTCTGTAATCCCATGTAGAACCCTCCTAATGGTCCGGGTTCTTTCATTGTTCCAGCCCATTGTTACAGCGTGATTGTGCACAGTGTGATTGTGCAGTGAAAGAAGCTGGATTGGAACAATGAGAAGTGTATGACGCTGATTGGTCACTGATTGGTCAGCGTCATACACTTCTCTTCACAACGCCCAGTTGGTAAAAAGTAAAAACACGCCCAGTTGGTCATTAAGAAACGAATTAGCAGAAATGTAAAATTGCTCATAACTTGCACAAAAATGATCATTTTTTAAAAACAAAAACCACTGCTGTTATCTACATTACAGCGCCGATCAGATTATGTAGGAGATAGGGCATTTATAATCTGGTGACAGAGCCTCTTTAAAGCCCCTATCATCACTGTCCATATATGCAGGGGCGTAGGTAGGGGGGGGGCAGGCGGGGCATGTGCCCCGTGCGCAACTTAGAGGGGGGCGCCAGCGCCACCTCCTCCTGCACTATAATTGTACCGGTGTCTATAGGACACAGGTACAATTAGAAGCAATGAATGGCCGGGTACGTTCCGTGCCCGGCCATTCAAGCGGTATCGCGCTTCCGTCGCTGAAACGCGCTGACTGACAGGGAAAGTCATTCTGCCCAGCCAATCAGCACCTTTCATAGACGCTTCGTTCAACCCCAGGAGAACTGCGCAGAAGAGAGCAGGTCTCCATTGCTGCCGGCCGGTGTGCCAACGGTATTAAGGTGAGTTTGAATAGTTTGTTATTTTATTGTAATAAAAAAGTGTGTGGCTTTATCTACAGGGGGGCTACATCTACAGGGGGGGCTTTATCTATGGGGGGGCCTTATCTACAGGGGGGCTTTATCTACAGGGGGGGCTTTATCTATGGGGGGCTTTATCTATAGGGGGCGTTATCTACGAGGGGGCTCTATCTACAGGGGGGGCTATATACTGGGGTGGACTATCTATGGAGCACCATATACAGGGGTGGGCTATATCTACAGGGGGGCTATATACAGGGGTGGGCTATCTGTGGAGCACTATATACAGGGGTGGGCTATATCTACAGGGGGGCTATATACAGGGGTGGGCTATCTATGGCGCACTATATACAGGGGTGGGCTATATCTACAGGGGGGCTATATACAGGGGTGGGCTATCTATGGAGCAATATATACAGCGGTGGGCTATATCTACAGGGGGGCTATATACAGGGGTGGGCTATCTGTGGAGCACTATATACAGGGGTGGACTATATGTGGAGCACTATATACAGGGATGGGCTATATCTACAGGGGGGCTATATACAGGGGTGGGCTATCTGTGGAGCACTATAGGGGGAGCTATTTGTGGGACACTATATACAGAGGTGGGCTATATGGGGGCACTATGGCAGGCACTATCTACAGGGGGCTCTATGGCAGGCACTATCTACAGGGGGCACAGTGTGTGTGTGTGTGTGTGTGTGTGTGTGTGTGTGTGTGTGTGGGACACGGACGGTGTATGGTGCTATTATAATTAGAGGTGCAGTGTATGGCGCTATTATATTTAGGGGCGTAGTGTGTGGTATAATGAGAACTTTATCTATATTTATAGGTTTAGAAATGTTGGAAAAGTGAGAAGCTGAAGACATCTGAGCGGCAAACTGTGGAAATGGGCTGTGACCGGGAGAAGTCATCATATAGGTCTTGACTGGATGGAGAAAAAGAACTAGAATCTGAGACGACACCGGTGAGTCACTTAATGTAAATGTTTATTATGCCTCTAATCAGTAATGTAGTCACTGTGTGATCTGCAGAGAGATGATGGGTGGTATGATTATGATATGATTTATTTTTTGTGCAACAGCATCTCCCAACATATCCTCACCATTGTTCGGGCCATGCTGGGAGCTGTAGTTTTACGCTGTACATACCTATACGGCAGGGGTTGCACTAAATTGAGCTGTATTTGTGCTGGTGTTGTATTTATGTACTGAGCTTTGTTCTGGTGCTGTATATATGTACTGAGCTTGTTCTTGGGCTGTATATATGTACTGAGCTTGGTTCTGGTGTTGTGTATAGAACTATATTTCTTGTAAAATGTACAAATGTTTTTATGCTCGAGTTACATAAAAAGAAATGTGGAAAAGAAATGACACGTCATTGATTGGTAGAGAAAACAAACACGGCGAGGGGGAAGATGTTTGGAACGAGGTTGGGGGGGGCGCCAAACTGAATCTTTGCCCCGGGTGCTGGAGAAACTAGCTACGCCTCTGCCTTACGTCACCAAGCACAATGCCAAGCGTCGGATGGAGTGGTGTAAAGCAGCTGCCACTGGATTTTTCAGCAGTGATGGAGCAGAATGAAGACGGTTGTGTCATGCTCCGACTCCTGCCCAATGTTTTCCTACTGTTATTTTAATTTACAAGCTCTGTATCTGTAGTATATGCACATATCTCCCTATCTAATTATCTATGTATATGACATACAAAGAAATTGCGGAACTCCAAGGCATCCAATCAAAACAGTTGTTTATTCATCCATGTAAAAGCAATGTTTAGATAGAAAAAGTTCCTGATAGAAAGTTGTCAGAACACGTAACATCACAGCTTGTCATAATTGGGGATGCCAGAGTGCCCATGTTGACCCCTGGATGCACTATGGGAAGAAGACAAGCCAGCGGAGGCAGTGTCTTGCCCTGAGTAATGTTCTGGTGTTGACTTCAAAGTTCAAGGTGTTGACCTGCCCTCCAAATTTCCCAGATCTCAATCTAATCGAGCATCTGTGGGATATTCTGAAAAAACAAGTCCAATCCATGGAGACCCCACCTCACAACTTACAAGACTTAAAGGATCTACTGCTGACGTCTTGGCCCCAGATATGACAGGACACTTTCAGAAATCTTGTGGAGTTCATGTCTCGACGGGTCAAAACGGTTTTGGTGGCACAAGGGGTTACCTCCACAACATTAGGCAGGTGTTTATAATGTTCTGACTGAGCAGTCTATACGTATTGCTGTTGTGTGTAGAATTGAAGACACATACAATGTTAGTACCACCCATCACAGGTATTGATCCCATAACAGTAATTTGTAATTATGGACAGAATTTGACATGATAAAATAACAATGGGTGAGTGGTGTGTGATGTGACTAGTTTGTGGAGGGCCTGGTGTGTAAGTGACTGCTTTGTGATGTGACTGGTGTGTGATCTTACTGGCGAGTAACCGGTGTGTGCGACTGGTGTGTGTGATGGGACTAGTGTGTAAGTGAATAGTTTATGATGTGACTGGTGTGTGATCTTACTGGTGAGTAACCGGTGTGTGTGACTGGTGTGTGGTGGGACTAGTGTGTAAGTGAATAGTTTATGATGTGACTGGTTTGTGATCTTACTGGTGAGTAACCGGTGTGTGTGACACATGTGTGATGTGACTGGTGTATAGTGACTGGTTTGTGATGACTGGTGTGTGATCTTGCTTAGTTTGTTGGGCGCCTGGTGTGTTTTCCCTACTTGAGCATATATACGCTGGAAGACGTTCCAATGTATGCATTAAATGGAGGCTGTGACAGATGCCAAACAGTGGCATCCATTTAACGTATACGTCATGAAAACATCGAAAGGATAGTTGAATATACATTTAACAAATGCCTGGGACATATGCCATACAGGGGCATCCGGCACCCATAGGCTACCATGTTAAAAATAAAGACATATACCGCACTGTATAAAAAATTTTAAGGGATCCCCGTTGTATGGAATAGTGTATTTTATTTTGCTATTTCATACCGAATTAAAAAAAAAAAAGTATACCAAGGTATGCCATCCCGACAGAGGCCAAAGACACTCATTTGGCCCTCATCAAGCTAATGGAGCCCTTTCTACACGTTTAGCGTGTATGCCGAGAGCTTTCCTGGTGTACACTCTAAACTTGGGGCAAAAATGCAATGTAAATGTATTTTGGAGCCGCTTATCTCTGGGTTCAAAGAATCTGACAGATGACAAATCCAATTGGTCAAATCTTTGTTTGGACTTGCTTGACTGTCTGGAGGCTCCATATATATTGCTGGTGGATCCTGCCAGATGTCACGTACCCCTGTGAAAAACCATGCTGTTTCCTTTGGACTCAACAGCCATACATGCACACCCTTTATGGACACAAAATTCAGTTTGCACTATTTTGATAATATACTTGCAACGCTAAGGCACATCGATTTTCGATATCTACAACTCCTCCTTTTTCCAACTCTTACAAATGCAAAATGGCAATCGGTTCTACTGAAAAAGGCCAAGATCACTTTAGGATTCGATGATGTACGTTCGGGGTCTGTAGACTGAACTTCTAACTGGTTATTTACAGCCAGCTTTATGAGATCCCAGATTGCAACGTAGTTCTAGCAGATCCTGGATAAAAGGACTGTACTGTAACTATACTTGGCCATGTTACGTGGACTTTCCATGAAGTAGGTCTCTACATTTGGAAAAGTTGGGTTTGTATCTTATATACTGCACCACTTCACTGTGTCTCATTCTGCTTTACAAGCGTTTCTGAGAAGTTCCTCAGGCAGTCATGTCCTGAACCTTTCTTAGTATGCTGGGAAATAGCGAGAGCCGCTTAGCTGTGACTTACCCGTCACGTTGTTATTTCATGATGAAGGATGAATACTTTGGCACATGGTCAAAGATCTTCTCCTAAACCGCTTAATCCACCTCCTACAGGAGTCTAAATCTTCACACAATAAGACTTGTCTGCCAGGCTTTGCTTCTAATTTACAGTAAATGTGCAGGGACAATGTCACCATCTTTCCATGTGATGGGTTTTAACGTGTATTGTATGACATTCCTAAAATCATTTTTTTTTTTTTTGAGAGAGATCACAGCCACCTTGGTTCAAGATTTAACAGGGACTACTAAGGCCATCATCACCAATGACATCTGACAAAGTGGACTCTCTAAGAACAGGGTCTTGAATAATTCCACATCTGGTCCACGATACTCTAATGTAAGATATAGGAGGTAAAAATATACCCTCCATGTATTGCTATATCTGTATACTTAAAGCTTAACTCCACATACATAGTATAATTTGGCTCACTTACATTTGCTGTATTTATACTCCAGATTTATTAATCTCCTTCGTGCCTTCTTTAAGCAGTCATACTTTACATTGTCTCGTAATCACATGACTTCCTGTGTGGGTGACCACCATTACATCTTCAGTAGTGATCATAGAAAGTACAATCTGCTATAGAATAGGCTGCCTCTTCATGATACACAGGCTTGTTTTAGGTCACTCCTTATAAGGCAGCAAAAGACTACTAAACAATAAATTACACAGCTTTAGGCCTCAATCACACTTGGGTATTTTGCATTGATATTGGTCAGCAAAAACCACAAGCGCAACCTCAACATTGAAAGAATATAATGGAAAGATTTGCACCTACTCCTGGTTTTGGCTTACAAATACGAATGTGTGAATGAGGACTTAGGATGTAAAAGAGAAGACAGACCATGGGAAAAAGGTACAAGAACGGGAAGACGTGCTGCCTATGTTCAGAAGCTTAGAGTAGACACTAGGTAGTAAGCTGGCACAAAATAGCATACTGTACATTTAAGGGGATACGAAGTGCAAAGTGCCATAAAAGATACAGCATGGACATGGTGCGGGCATAGGCCCTGTGCCCACGTCATCAGCAGCAGGTGTCAGTTGTATATTACAGCTGACAATGCTGAAACAGCCAAAATCTGAGAATTCTCTGATCCAAGCTATATAACCTCTCATTTGCCAGTCAATATTACCCACGGCAAAGGGAGGGGACTCCCTCTTTCACACCATCGCTGCCATCGACTTGGTCACGTAGAGCTAATGGGTTGACCCCCAGATCCACCATTTTTTTTATGCCTGTTAGGCCCTGCCTCTGTTCACATTAACAGTCATAATACACTGCAATGCAGATATTAGTGTGTACCATTCAAGCGATCAAAGCAATATTTTAAAGTTCTGTATTTTAACCCGCATTATCCCCTTCCCAAAAAAAGCCCTCATTAAGCTGCGTAGATTGAAAAAAAAAAAAAAAAACACTTAATGCCACTCAGAATATGGCAACACTTTGTCATTCACCGTGTGGCATAAATGACAAAATCAAAAATACAATGGCAGAATTATTCTGTTTTTAACATCCCCCACCACAAAAAAGTGTTAAGTTAAAAAAAAAATTTGTAAAAAGTTATGGCTCTCGGAATGGAGTGATGAAAAAAAAACAAGCATTTTTATATCAAGGTTCAAAATTACCTTTCCTTAAAAGGTTCTCTCTTGTATGGACACCCCTTCTTACATTGCAAGTCTACCGGAAAGAATCCGAGGGGGCAATCGTGCAATCGGCATCTATCCCCTGGTAGGACCACTAAATAAATGCGGCAGCAGCAGTTTACCAAGGTATTGCCTTCATGTCCAATTTACAAGGCTGCTCTTGTGATATGGCCGCTTGATTCCGCAAGGCCTTGTAAAGGATCCAGATCCTAAAAGTGTTCCAAGATTATAGCAACTGAACTTTTAGTGTGAGATGGTTACAGGTTTACAAATTTCGATGAGGGGGGGGGGGGGGGTATAAAAATGCAGTCGGTTTTCATGGCATGCTGATGTTTTTGCTATGCAAATTTCTTCCCCACAACTTCCAATACATGACAACATACTTTATAGTATACATACTATGACGTTAAGGTACTTTTACTTCGAGCTATTTAAGACGATATACTCAGCTGATGAACAAGTGTTCGTTCGTTCGTCGGCTGATAATTGTCCTGTTTAAACAAGGCAACGATTGTGAACGCTCCTTTGCCCGATAATTGGCCAGTGTAAAAGGGCCTTAAGTATGAGCCTAGAAACAGGTTAGGGACCAGAGGTAACAGCTGCACAACATTTCACCACAACACACAACTATGATCAACTTATTAACATCCAGATCTACATTCCAATATCCCTCTCATTTATTAGTACCAAAATGTGCTGACAAATTCAACTAATAAAATTCATCCCATCTCTTCACAGTAAAAAAACAAAACAAAAAAGGGACTGATTCTTCTAGGGACAGCCCATGATAAAGACAGAAGTGTCAGCTTCAGACTTCAGTGCGGGGTCCTTCTTCTCAGTGCATATGTTATAGTTCTAGATCAGGATTATGAGAGCCGGCGAGGAGGTCAGAGATCACAGGATGAAGGGGACGATGGGAGATCGGATAGGTGGGTAGTCCTTGAACTCCTTCAAGTAGCTGCGATGCTTTCCTTTGGCCCAAATTGTCATTTGGATGAATCCAACCAAGGAGAAGAGAGCGACTATGTAAAATACAGGGAATGAGTTAAAGTGTGAGATCTCAAAAAGTGGTACGATCCGCCACATAAAATAAACGTAGAAGCTATATATATTCATAGGAAAAAATGACAGCTCACGGGTGATCTTAGTCGAGCAGAGAACACGGGGGATCGTATGTCTGATATATAGGGCCCATTTATGAAAACTGGCCGTGTTACATTTAGCAAGAGCTGTGAGTGGTTGCTTTGGGCAAGATGGCCAGATTTTATGATGAGTGAGACCAATAGTATTTGCGTGTTCCCGATCTATATATTGCAAAGGCTATAAACTCCCTGTATTTTCTGTTACGGTCTAAATACTTTAGCTGCTATGTTAATAACCCATATTTTCCCATACAAGCTTAGTGGCACCACCCCCCCCCCCCCCCGTTATTTCCCTTCCCCATCTTCAGGGGCAAGGGTCATTTTCACTTTTTATGGAACAGCAAGGGACTGTCCGCACTAGCGTCAAGTCTTCCGTTCACAACGGACCACGTTGACTGCACTATTCTTGCGGTCAATATCAGAAAGTATTGGTGATGTGAACAGGGCTTATTGTTAGTACCCAAGCCCGTTCTACACATAATAGGACCAAATACGTCTCTTCTACAGTGGACAGCTAAGGAGGCATCTATCCAGGGTCTACATGACATGTACAACCACAATCCAGTCAGACAGTGCCCAGGGAGATTTTCTGCGGACAACGAATATATTTAAATTCCGCATAAAAGAGCAGATCAGGCGATGAGCGTTTGCTCGTTTATCGGCTGATTGTTGCCCGGTTTACACAGAGCAGTGATCGGGAACGCGGGTTCATATGAACTCTTCTGTGCCCGACCATTGTAAAAGGGCCAGGACCCTCAAACTGCACAGCAGTTAGTGATACGTCAGAAAACGCCTCATTTGTTATTGTGGCCGAGGGTACATATTGTGACTTACTGTGAAACAGGCTTGCAGAATTAATAAAAAGGTGGCGGTAATAATCATTAACAAACTGCCCATTATCAATAATCATTAAGTCTCTTAACTAAACGATTTTCATACTGCTGGCCTTTGTCACTATAGTGGAGCCCTAAACCAAATCCATTAGCAGCCCAAAAGGTCCACTACCTGTCCAAGACAATACTCACCAGGAAGACACTGGGTCATGATAGCAAATCCAATCCAAGAGCCAACCTAAGACATAAACACAGAAATTAGTCACCTTTTTTTAGAAAAACTACAGCAAATAAGTACAGGGTTAGGCTAAAGCAGCCTTCAAAAATGTGTGCTGTCCCTTTAATTAACCCTCCAAACCCAGACCCTTACCTCATAAGTGTAGTTGGGGCAGGACACCAGTAGGAAGATCCACGTGAATGGGTTACGAGTTGGGAAAGGAATCTTCCGCGTCTTTGAGCCTTTGAATAAAAGTATAGGGATGGAATACATTAGGATCTATATTGGATTTCTAGTCATTATACAGGGGTGATAATAAAGTTCTATGTTTGTTTAGAGAAAATCCTGCTACTAAACTGTTTTTCCAGGCTGTGATCCCTACAGACATTGAAACAAGTAATATCTAGGTACAGTCCTACCAGGACCTTTCTGAACGATGACATCATCTCAGAACTACATTTCCCTGCACTCCTTGGTGTGGGGGCGTTTCAATCCCTGCATTGTGTGGGCTCGTCTTCTGCACCCAGTAAAATCAGAGGAAGCGTGACAATAGGATGATAGCTACACTGACAGGGACGTGAAGCGAGAGTAGATAAGAACATGATGAGGTCATCAAGCACGCGCTTGACCAGGACCAGAATACAGCTCCATGAAATAATCAAGTGTAAGGCCTGATTTACACGAGCGTGTGCGTTTCGCACGCGCAAAAAAACGCAGCATTTTGCGTGCGCAAAAGGCACTTGACAGCGCCGTGTCTCATCCGTGTATGATGCGCGGCTGCGTGATTTTCGCACAGCCGCCATCATAGAGATGAGGCTAGTCGACGTCAGCCACTGTCCATGGTGCTGAAAGAGTTAACTGATCGGCAGTAACTCTTTCAGCACCCTCGACAGTGCATTCCGATCACCATATCGAGTAACCTGTTTAAAAAAAAAAGAGGTTCGTACTTACCGAGAACTTCCCGGCCGTTGCCTTGGTGACGCGTCCTTGGTGACGCGCCTCTCTTGACATCTGGCCCCACCTCCCTGGATGACGCAGCAGTCCATGTGACCGCTGCAGCCTGTGCTTGGCTTGTGATTGGCTGCAGCTGTCACTTGGACTGAATTGTCATCCCGGGAGGTCAGACTGGAGGAAGAAGCCGGGAGTTATCGGTAAGTCAGAACTTTTTTATTTTTTTTACACGTTCACGTATATTGGAATCGGAAGTCACTGTCCAGGGTGCTGAACCAGTTTAACTCTTTCAGCACCCTGCACAGTGACTGTCTCCTGCCGGGTTCGGTCAAAACGAGTTCGGCCGAACCCGGTAAAGTTTGGTTCGCTCATGTCTAAGACACTCCGTTCGGATGTTTGTAAACAGAAAAGCACGTGGTCCTTTTCTGTTTACATTCAGTTTGACAGCTCTTGCGCGAATCACGCAGTTCGCACGGAAGTGCTTCCGTGCGACCTTCGTGGTTTTCACGCACCCATTGACTTCAATGGGTGCGTGATGCGCGAAAAACGCACGATTATAGAACATGTCGTGAGTTTTACGCAACGCACTTGCGCTGCGCAAAATTCACGCATCGTCTGCACTGCCCCATAGAGTAATATAGGTGTGTACGACACGCGTGAAAAGCACGCGCGTATATTACGCTCGTGTAAATGAGGCCTAAGGAACATTAAATTGTTTTCATCAAGCTCAGGATTTTTTACACCAAACATTCAAAGTCAATAAGTTTAAGGAGTTGCCCAGGATTAGCAACACCTGACTGCGGTCTCCCTAAAACAGCACCACACCTGTCCACAGGTTGTATGTGGTATTGCAAAGCAGCCGCATTCACTGTAATGGAGCTGAGCTGCAATACCAAAGAACCCATGGACAGGTGTGATATATTTTCACAGCTGGTTTTGAAGGAAAGCAGAAGTGTTTTTCTCATTCTGGACTGACCCTTTAAGGGAACTTGGCACACGCTAGTTGGTAAATGGTATTAATAAAATGTATCTGACCACTGGTGTAACACCAGTTCTATAACATAGGACTTACCGGCTGGCCGCAGGTTCCTCAGAGCAATGTGTATAGAGAAATTGCCCAGTTGACAGAACTGAGAAATAAAGAGGAGACACAATTCATTATCTCTGAAAGATCAGATTTGGGTAGAATTTACATCAAAATCCCACTCCTGATGGTTTGTTGGGTGTTTTCAGTATGAGGGTTTTGTTTTTTTAACCCTATCGCTGCCATGAGAATTTTCACACTTTTGACATACACAAATAAAACCTGAATAATAAAATAAAAAATATTATTCTCTATAGCTCCAGCCCTTATAGGCTGGGTTCACACGACCATGTTACGTCCGTAATGTACGGAACGTATTTCGGCCGGAAGACCCGGACCGAACACAGTGCAGGGAGCCGGGCTCCTAGCATCATAGTGATGTACGACGCTAGGAGTCCCTGCCTCTGCGTGGAACTACTGTCCCGTACTGTAATCATGATTACAGTACGAGACAGTTGTCCTGCAGAGAGGCAGGGACTCCTAGCGTCGTACATAACTATGATGCTAGGAGCCCGGCTCCCTGCACTGTGTTCGGTCCGGGTCTTCCGGCCGAAATACGTTCCGTACATTACGGACGTAACATGGTCGTGTGAACCCAGCCTTATTGTAGTCCTGGCAAGCGTTTAAAGTCATGACATGTGCTTGGCAGTTAAATCACCCAGTCCTTGGCAACTGCAATTAGGGTACTCTTTCCCTCTTAGTTGGCAGCAAAAGAGAAAGTTGGTAAATAGAATATGCCCGGCCCCATTGTAAACACTTTGTACGTTCCAGATCTTGCTGGAGGCTACAAAGCCTAGAAACTTCCAGGATATGGCGCCTGGACAACCCCCATTTAAATGCATTCGCTGCAGTTCAGTAGGACGACTGCTGGCAGCAGAGGGAGAAGACACTTTCACTAATAACAACCATCAAGTAGAAAAAAAGTGGGAAAAGCGTGTTGGAAATTGGAATGGATTCACTTACCAAGAATATGGCGACTGCTAACTTCACCTGATCTTCTCCGAATACTGATAAAAAAAACAAAAAACACACGTGCGGGTTAAGATAGATAGGGGGATTTTAGTATCTGGTATAAAGTTGTGCAATTTATGCAGATGAACCATAAGGCTGGATTCACACTGCATTTTGCTGTGTTTTTGTGCATTTTTAATGGTGTTTTTTTCCCCACGCAGTTTTAATTGCAGGCAGATGTTACATTAAAGTCTACAGTAAAATATCAAATGCATTACACACAACTGCGTTTTGGTTTGTGCCATTTTTGTGGTCAGTGGCGTTTTGTTTTTTTTTCCCCAAACGCAACATGCTCTGGATATGACGTTTTGCCTATAGGCTTACCTAGGAGTTCAAAAACGAGAGAGGAAAAAAAATAATTAAAAATCACCATGTACAAAATGAAAACCGCCAGTAAAAGCGCATATTTCATCAAAACGACGGAACCATTACACAACTGAGACAAACAAACTATTGAAATCAATGGTGATGCAAACGGAAAACTATGGTTTCCGTTTGTTTCAGTCAGGGTCCCGTTGTGACAGGAAGCTCCGACGGAATGTCAGAATGGGACCCTGACGCAGATGTGAACGAAGCCTTAGATGCAGGTTCTATGACAGCCCATGGCTTAGGCTGCTGCCCTGTCCTACTGCTATGCTTTATACTGCAGCTCTGCCTGTTCAGATTGGCTGCTGGGTAGAAGCACAAGCTCACCAGGAAGTCAGTGCATAAACAATGGATTTCACTACAGCAAAAATGGGATGGATTATAAATAGGAGATTATTACATCCGATTTCATTTTATCCTTGGCTTTCCTGTGAAGTCGTTAGATTTTGTACCTAAATTCTAGAACTTCCCATACCCCAGACTACAGTCGTAGTTACTTCACTTACATGACAGCCCCCCAACAAATGTGGTTGCAGCCCTGCCCCTATAACATTAGGAGCATTCATCATCAGGGATGAATGCACACAAAACCGTTACTTGCCTTTCTGTGTTTTTTGCAAAAAGGATCCATTAAAAATAAATAAATAAATAGAAAAAGCGTATAATATAAAGGTTTCATTATACTCCCCCAGCTACACACCGGACAATTCTTTGTAAGTCTGTTGATGAACACTGCAGCAGTCACCTAGACCACTTCATCAGTACTCACAGCAGTTCCCCCACTTGCCAATAGTCACAGCAGCCCCTTCTCATTTCCCCAGTGGGGACTGCGGCCCTCTCCAATTTCCCCAGTGGGGACTGCGGCCCTCTCCAATTTCCCCAGTGGGGACTGCGGCCCTCTCCAATTTCCCCAGTGGGGACTGCGGCCCTCTCCAATTTCCCCAGTGGGGACTGCGGCCCTCTCCAATTTCCCCAGTGGGGACTGCGGCCCTCTCCAATTTCCCCAGTGGGGACTGCGGCCCTCTCCAATTTCCCCAGTGGGGACTGCGGCCCTCTCCAATTTCCCCAGTGGGGACTGCGGCCCTCTCCAATTTCCCCAGTGGGGACTGCGGCCCTCTCCAATTTCCCCAGTGGGGACTGCGGCCCTCTCCAATTTCCCCAGTGGGGACTGCGGCCCTCTCCAATTTCCCCAGTGGGGACTGCGGCCCTCTCCAATTTCCCCAGTGGGGACTGCGGCCCTCTCCAATTTCCCCAGTGGGGACTGCGGCCCTCTCCAATTTCCCCAGTGGGGACTGCGGCCCTCTCCAATTTCCCCAGTGGGGACTGCGGCCCTCTCCAATTTCCCCAGTGGGGACTGCGGCCCTCTCCAATTTCCCCAGTGGGGACTGCGGCCCTCTCCAATTTCCCCAGTGGGGACTGCGGCCCTCTCCAATTTCCCCAGTGGGGACTGCGGCCCTCTCCAATTTCCCCAGTGGGGACTGCGGCCCTCTCCAATTTCCCCAGTGGGGACTGCGGCCCTCTCCAATTTCCCCAGTGGGGACTGCGGCCCTCTCCAATTTCCCCAGTGGGGACTGCGGCCCTCTCCAATTTCCCCAGTGGGGACTGCGGCCCTCTCCAATTTCCCCAGTGGGGACTGCGGCCCTCTCCAATTTCCCCAGTGGGGACTGCGGCCCTCTCCAATTTCCCCAGTGGGGACTGCGGCCCTCTCCAATTTCCCCAGTGGGGACTGCGGCCCTCTCCAATTTCCCCAGTGGGGACTGCGGCCCTCTCCAATTTCCCCAGTGGGGACTGCGGCCCTCTCCAATTTCCCCAGTGGGGACTGCGGCCCTCTCCAATTTCCCCAGTGGGGACTGCGGCCCTCTCCAATTTCCCCAGTGGGGACTGCGGCCCTCTCCAATTTCCCCAGTGGGGACTGCGGCCCTCTCCAATTTCCCCAGTGGGGACTGCGGCCCTCTCCAATTTCCCCAGTGGGGACTGCGGCCCTCTCCAATTTCCCCAGTGGGGACTGCGGCCCTCTCCAATTTCCCCAGTGGGGACTGCGGCCCTCTCCAATTTCCCCAGTGGGGACTGCGGCCCTCTCCAATTTCCCCAGTGGGGACTGCGGCCCTCTCCAATTTCCCCAGTGGGGACTGCGGCCCTCTCCAATTTCCCCAGTGGGGACTGCGGCCCTCTCCAATTTCCCCAGTGGGGACTGCGGCCCTCTCCAATTTCCCCAGTGGGGACTGCGGCCCTCTCCAATTTCCCCAGTGGGGACTGCGGCCCTCTCCAATTTCCCCAGTGGGGACTGCGGCCCTCTCCAATTTCCCCAGTGGGGACTGCGGCCCTCTCCAATTTCCCCAGTGGGGACTGCGGCCCTCTCCAATTTCCCCAGTGGGGACTGCGGCCCTCTCCAATTTCCCCAGTGGGGACTGCGGCCCTCTCCAATTTCCCCAGTGGGGACTGCGGCCCTCTCCAATTTCCCCAGTGGGGACTGCGGCCCTCTCCAATTTCCCCAGTGGGGACTGCGGCCCTCTCCAATTTCCCCAGTGGGGACTGCGGCCCTCTCCAATTTCCCCAGTGGGGACTGCGGCCCTCTCCAATTTCCCCAGTGGGGACTGCGGCCCTCTCCAATTTCCCCAGTGGGGACTGCGGCCCTCTCCAATTTCCCCAGTGGGGACTGCGGCCCTCTCCAATTTCCCCAGTGGGGACTGCGGCCCTCTCCAATTTCCCCAGTGGGGACTGCGGCCCTCTCCAATTTCCCCAGTGGGGACTGCGGCCCTCTCCAATTTCCCCAGTGGGGACTGCGGCCCTCTCCAATTTCCCCAGTGGGGACTGCGGCCCTCTCCAATTTCCCCAGTGGGGACTGCGGCCCTCTCCAATTTCCCCAGTGGGGACTGCGGCCCTCTCCAATTTCCCCAGTGGGGACTGCGGCCCTCTCCAATTTCCCCAGTGGGGACTGCGGCCCTCTCCAATTTCCCCAGTGGGGACTGCGGCCCTCTCCAATTTCCCCAGTGGGGACTGCGGCCCTCTCCAATTTCCCCAGTGGGGACTGCGGCCCTCTCCAATTTCCCCAGTGGGGACTGCGGCCCTCTCCAATTTCCCCAGTGGGGACTGCGGCCCTCTCCAATTTCCCCAGTGGGGACTGCGGCCCTCTCCAATTTCCCCAGTGGGGACTGCGGCCCTCTCCAATTTCCCCAGTGGGGACTGCGGCCCTCTCCAATTTCCCCAGTGGGGACTGCGGCCCTCTCCAATTTCCCCAGTGGGGACTGCGGCCCTCTCCAATTTCCCCAGTGGGGACTGCGGCCCTCTCCAATTTCCCCAGTGGGGACTGCGGCCCTCTCCAATTTCCCCAGTGGGGACTGCGGCCCTCTCCAATTTCCCCAGTGGGGACTGCGGCCCTCTCCAATTTCCCCAGTGGGGACTGCGGCCCTCTCCAATTTCCCCAGTGGGGACTGCGGCCCTCTCCAATTTCCCCAGTGGGGACTGCGGCCCTCTCCAATTTCCCCAGTGGGGACTGCGGCCCTCTCCAATTTCCCCAGTGGGGACTGCGGCCCTCTCCAATTTCCCCAGTGGGGACTGCGGCCCTCTCCAATTTCCCCAGTGGGGACTGCGGCCCTCTCCAATTTCCCCAGTGGGGACTGCGGCCCTCTCCAATTTCCCCAGTGGGGACTGCGGCCCTCTCCAATTTCCCCAGTGGGGACTGCGGCCCTCTCCAATTTCCCCAGTGGGGACTGCGGCCCTCTCCAATTTCCCCAGTGGGGACTGCGGCCCTCTCCAATTTCCCCAGTGGGGACTGCGGCCCTCTCCAATTTCCCCAGTGGGGACTGCGGCCCTCTCCAATTTCCCCAGTGGGGACTGCGGCCCTCTCCAATTTCCCCAGTGGGGACTGCGGCCCTCTCCAATTTCCCCAGTGGGGACTGCGGCCCTCTCCAATTTCCCCAGTGGGGACTGCGGCCCTCTCCAATTTCCCCAGTAGTCACAAACAAGCCCAAGCAGGAAGCATCTGGCCGCCAAAGCCAAGAAAGGCAGCAGGCAAAACCAAGGTCGCCAAGGACGCCCGGGTTTTGTCTAGTCCTATATATCCAACATATGACTAAATCATCTTGACTGGAATGCCCCTTTAAAAAGGGTGTATTGGGACGGTAGTAACTTAGCCAAAGCCGTGCAACATGTTCAGGAGAATTTTGTCTTATAAAAGAGGTTCACATGTTCGGCGAGTTTGCGCCTGTTTTATAATAGTCTGTGTCATTATAGATATTTATTGTGAGCGATAAGAAAATGTATAGACATGTCACAGCTTAGGATTTGAGTAAACACTCACCTGGGGGTGTATACAGAGGGTGATTGATGTAGTAAGCCATCCAGGCGGCAAATCCCCAGTAATACATACAGTTCTGCAACACAGCACAGACATGAAAGGGAAACTTTAGATCAGCAGCATTGAGAACTGTGCGGTCACCAGACACTTGATTTTTTGCAATTTTTTTTTTTAACCTTGCAATATAAATGTCACGTTAGCTTTATTCTGTGGTACGAATACGGCGATACTAAATTTATACAGCTTTTTTTTTGTACTACTTCTGCACAATAAAAGCAAGTCTTATGAAAATTTTATTTTGAGGTCTCAGCATTCTGTTGCTGCCGTAACTTTCTTATTTTACCATCAACGTAAAAGATTGTTTTTTGCAGGACCAATTGTAGTTATTTTATAGATACATCAAAATTTTTTTTTTTGGGGGGGGGGGGTAAGTGGTGGAAAAGGGAAAAGGCAAATCAATCATTATTCAAAGCGATCTATCAGTCGTTCTGATTGCGGAAACGTCATATGTATTTTTCATGGTTTACCTTTTTTAAACAAAATATTTTTTCATTTATTTCTTTATTTTTGTGGAGGGCTTCTTTACTTTTTTTTTTTCCACTACACTTTTTGCCACAGTTAATAGCGATTGTGGCATCTTAATATTTGGCGGCCGGGATCAGAGCTTTCCCCGGGGTCAGAGCTTTCCCCGGGATCGGCCGGGATCAGAGCTTTCCCCGGGATCGGCCGGGATCAGAGCTTTCCCCGGGATCGGCCGGGATCAGAGCTTTCCCCGGGATCGGCCGGGATCAGAGCTTTCCCCGGGATCGGCCTTGATCAGAGCTTTCACCGGGATCGGCCGGGATCAGAGCTTTCCCCGGGATCGGCTGGGCTCCTGCTGATGATCGCACGGGCACTGAAGCCGTTCCTACAGATTCTCCCTTGGCAGTGCTCCTAGAAAATTACTGTTCAGTGCAACTAGGGTCACAGGAAAGCCCTGCTCACTGTAATAAATTATTTTTGCTAGACTCCAGGAGTCTCCAGAAAAACAGACTCCTGGATAATATACACCATAAAGTGTCACTGACAGAAATAAACAGGTTTAAGCAATTGCTCATTAAAAAAGATAAATAAAAAAAGAAGAGGGGTGGGGAAATTAGGTCTTATGAATAAGGCAAAGCAGAGTTCAAGGACCACGCTTGGCGCATATAGACCCCATGTGATGCTGTATTAGCCACAGTATTATCCCTAAGGGTATGTGCACACACACTAATTACGTCCGTAATTGACGGACGTATTTCGGCCGCAAGTCCCGGACCGAACTCAGTGCAGGGAGCCGGGCTCCTAGCATCATACATATGTACGATGCTAGGAGTCCCTGCCTCTCCGTGGAACTACTGTCCTGTACTGAAAACATGATTACAGTACGGGACAGTTGTCCTGCAGAGAGGCAGGGACTCCTAGCATCGTATATAACTATGATGCTAGGAGCCCGGCTCCCTGAACTGAGTTCGGTCCGGGACTTGCGGCCGAAATACGTCCGTCAATTACGGACGTAATTAGTGTGTGTGCACATACCCTTAGAAGCACCTCCTCAGTAATATGGCATCCGATTTTACATGACATTTTTTTTCAAATGGATTCTGTATAAAAATCAGAGGTGCGCACACAGATACAGTATGAGCAGCTATGGGCAAGGAAATACAGATCTGTTAACACTGGGCTGTGATATGGCTGTGTGCATGACTCTTGTGAGCCCCCTGGCTGTAACGGATGGAAGTGAATGCATTGGTTACATCACTACAAAATATCCTGGGAGCATAAATGACAATTCGTCATAATACATGAAAATGTGTGGAAGTGATGTAGGCAGAAAACCTTGTTAAAGGGCCTAAAAACACAAAGTAGACCCTACAAAAACCAGCATTACTAGTTCCAACTGAGAAATACATGAAAAGTCAGGATCACCATACAAAAGCTGCATACACAATCGCACTTCGTGAGGAGTAGTTTTTCCCACCTCTGCTTTATTCTACTTGTAGGACACGGTCACAACAAGTAATAACTGGATGAGAAATTCTACCCGGTTCCCTTCAGGACACATCTATGATCAATGACTACAGATAAACTGCATTGTCTATTGAAGTGTGAGGAATTCTAATAAACCGACCCCCTGCTTTATTTCAGCTCAAGCTGTTGCTCTGTCCATCCCCATGCTTTACACTGCAGCTTGGTCAGATTTTGTGCAAGTAGATGCACAGCAGGTAATGCGTGTGGAGCGGATTTCCATTACCACTAGTGAGAAAAAGTAAAGAAAATCCCAGCATTTACCTTGAAAATATTCCTAAACGGCATGGTGCCATGAGAGAAGCGATGTACAAAGAGAGTCTCCAGGAGACGTTTTATATAGTGGAACGAATGACAGATACACGCCAGGCTGCAGGAGAGAAAAAATAAAATAATAAATAAATTATATATATATATATATATATATATATATATATATATACACATACACACACGCACGCCTGACATATATACATACACACACTGTACATACAGACCTGACATATATATACACACACAGGCCTGACATATATACACACACACACACACACACTGTACATACAGACCTGACATATATACATACACACACACACACACACACACACACATACACTGTACATACAGACCTGACATACACACACACACACACACACACACACACACACTGGTCATCAGCCAGATGTTACAAAGACATACACAGTACATCCGGACTAGACATGTGAGAAAAGTTCTCACAAACCGGCACTTTAGACACCACAGAAATAAATATAGAAAAATCAACAAGCTACAGCCTAGGGACGGT
Source organism: Rhinoderma darwinii (assembly GCF_050947455.1). Classification (NCBI taxonomy): domain Eukaryota; kingdom Metazoa; phylum Chordata; class Amphibia; order Anura; family Rhinodermatidae; genus Rhinoderma; species Rhinoderma darwinii. The sequence goes on from NC_134689.1 coordinate 373,027,497, forward strand.
CCATATTAGAGAGCTCACTGACATTTTCCAGCATTCGCTTAACTAGTAATTCCATAATATAACGAGATTATAGAAATCCCCCCTATTAGCGGAGGGTCAGATCAGAAACGAACGCAGAGGTGAAATAAGGCCTGAATCTGCTGCTTAATGTCTATTGTATGAATCTAATTTTAGTTTAATTACATGTGGGAATGTAGAAGAGAAATAATGGGTTTATTGGTTGTGGTTTTTAAATGTTGTAGCCATTAATTTTTTTACACATCTTTCCTGGGGGTGGCTGTATTGGGAGACACACACTTTCTGTAATAGACAGTACAGCAGGGTGTGGATGCTTTATGGCCGCTGAAACAGATGTTAGTCAACTATCAGACAAAATGTCAGAATATTAGTCTCCAAGAAGTGATCGGGTACAGCCCCTCCCCCATAGACCAGGAGGACAGACAACGCTGATCATGTCTCGTTCATCGTCGGTCGCTAAATCGGCCGGTGTAATAGGGGCTTTACTATCCTGCCTTATCTAGGTGTCCAACAGCACAATAGAGTGGTCATTAATGCGCCCACCTGTCCCAGTCTACACAGCAAAGCGGAAAAGTGAGCTACAGAAAACGGGAAATGACAGCTTCTAGTGGCCTTGTGCTCTAGAGACCAGTGGGAAAACTGGAGTAAATCATTACTACAATTGTCATTTTCTGATATGAAATTCCCTTTAAGATTTAGTCTCTGTTTTTCATACAGCTCACGGTATGGATAGCACAAGTAATACTCACTGTACCACAGAGTGCCGGCTCGTGATGAAGTCGTACTTGGGGCCATAAATAAAGGGGACTCGGAAGTAGAAAAGTAGGTAGATGACCAGCGGCCCGGCATATTCAGTGAGGAACACCTGGAGAGGAACAAGCACATTTTTCACCCTCCCGGATATAGTGCAATTGTAATGTAGAACGACACCCCGGCAGTGCCATGTGGCACAATATAAACATCGTCTCATTGATGCGCTACATTTTTTATTTTATTTTTAAAGCATAGAGGGGAACAGAAAATCCACATCCCAGCGTAACACAAGCTGACATTTACAATTACACAGCCGGAGGTCGGACTGTAGACACTGGCGCTGCGGGGCATGTACAGCAATCAAGTCGACATTTGGCCTGGACTTTGATGTCCAATGATTGAGGCATGTCTGGCAGCACAAGAAACACTGGCATGCCGCACTCATTAGTCTGACTGGCAGTGCCAGGACCAGTATAAAGCTCACACAATTAGTTACTTAGGTTGAGAAAAGTCACAAGTTTGACCTTTCTCAGATCAATTATACATCATTCAATGCGAAAGTATTTATAACCCCCAAAGCCATTTGTTATTAGACGAACGTCGAGCCCTTTTTTGAACGCTCTCATGGTATCTGCCATTACCACCGCCTGGGGTAGGGCCTTCCATAGTTTAACTGCCCCAACTGCAAAGAAATCTTTCCAATATTAATATCTGAAACGTCTTTCCTCCACATGTATGTAATGTCCCCTGGTACTTTGTACAGATCTCTGAATCAACCATCGTCAGTTCGCTTATATCCTTTTTACAATTCGGAGACCAAAACAGAATCCTAAATATTACATTTGGATCACAGGTTATTTATTACCTTTTAAGGACACAGAGTTGTTTTTTTTTGGGGGGGGGGGGGGGCTGGGGGTTTCGCATTAGATTACGAAGATAACACATTTATAGTTCTTATTAGGTTTTACTACGACCTCTGGCTATTATTGGTATAATTTTGGGATACCTCCGACTATTTGATCTTTTTTTATTCTGTTATTGGGATGAAGAAAAAAACAACTCTGGCTTGTTACAAATGCAGCTATACCAATTTTGTAGGCGTTTTATTTCCCATAATAAATAATTTTTTAGTGTAAAATAGACAATTTTGTATTTTATTTTTACATGACTTTTTACAGTTCTTAGCCTTTTTTGCAATATATATTAGTACCACAAGGGGGCATGAAGATGCGATCGTTTGGCAGCCTATATAATAAACTAAAAGGCTCACATCCAAGGCAAAAATGTGGGCCTTTGTTAGGCCCCCTGCTGCCATAGCAACCCATCGCCCAAAACCAGGGGCTAACAGAAGGAATTCCCTCGCTGTGTCAAAATCCTCAGATGCGACAGTCGCTGCGGACCACAGCAACGAAGGCGTTAAACAGCCAAGATAGGAGCCGGCTCTGATCCCTTCCGTTACAGCAGGGTGTCAGCTGTGAACCCCCCGTGCCACGTGAGTGCAGTACAAGTACAGCGGCTCACGTTAACAACCACCCACCCGCGCTGCAGATAGACTGCACAGGGTAGGAAGGGGTTAAATACACGTAACAACGTCACGCTTCCCTCTATACATGTAATAACGGCACAGTAGGAATTTTAGTGCATAAGAGATTAGGAAGCCTATAATCAGAATCTAAGTTGATAAATGTTATAATAGTGCCCGTACACGTAGCGGTATTTGTGGGGCTGCGAGTCGCACACAGTTTTCCCTACGTTTTTGGCAGCACCACCTGTACAAGCTGCGTGGTTCTTGCTGGCACAGCGCACGACCCCTAAGTGTACAGGAATTGTACCCATGAATGGTGTGTACTTACAGTGACCCAGCTGATCTGCGCTCCCAGGTCTCTGAAGTATAGCGTAGCAGTGGTTCCCACAGGTAGATTTTGCAGAATGTCCTCGTCTTTCAGCGACCTCCCCTCTGACACACAGTAACAGAAAGTAAAAGGGACATACAAGAGCAGTGATCAGTGTTTATACAGAGACGCAGCAAAGCTTCACAGACATTACAGAGCAGAGTTTGTCATTTCACTCAACTCATTTTAATATAAATTTATCGGTGACTGTACATAGGACTGTAGGCAAATCTGCTATTTTTACTGATAGAGTGTACCCCAAAATGACAAATAAAAACTAGCTCGCCCACAAAAAAATAAAAAATAAAATTATGCTCTCACACCGCACAATCGACAAAAAAAAAAAAAGGTAAAAAGCTATGGCTCAGACTATGACAACACAAAACTAATTTTATTTTACTACTTTAACAAGGAAAACACTAAAAGAAAAAAAAGACATCAATTCTGTATCGCCGTAATTGTATTGACCCACAGAATAAAGTTAACATTTCGTTTTTACCACTTAGTGAATGCCGTAAAAACGAAACCAAAAAACAGAGGAATCAGGTTCTTTTTCCCATTCCACCTATTTTTTTTTCCAGTTTCCCAGTACATTATATAGTACAATAAATGTTGCAGTGAAAAACTACAACTCGTCCCGCACAAAAAAGCCCTAATACGGCTAAATCAACAAAAAGGAAAAAAAAATGTTAAATAAAAAAGTTATGGCTTTTGAAATGTGGGGAGGAAAAGATGATAATTTAAAAATGAAAAATGGATGTGGAGGGAAGGGGTTAATTGACAAATTTGTCGTCGCTATATAAATCACACCGGCAAGAGAGTAGAAAGATTTTTAAAAACAAGAGCGTTATATATTCAGGTCTTCCGGGTTCATTGCCCATACCACACAGGCGGCGTGACTTACTAGGATCCAAACGCAGTGACTGGCGGGCAGGATACCACTCAGGATCTGAGGAAGAAAATGACACAATGAACAAGCTGTAACTGCGATAACATGGTAAGGACATTTTATAAATAGCAATTCCCCAATATACTTTTATCAGCAAAACTGCTTTCCTTAGGAGTGGGAGAGAACACGTTCTCTGTAGGCAGTCTGTACTCTGTTCACGGTTTTTTTTTTTGCCATTACAACTCCGTTTGTCACCCAGCTATGCCCACTCCAGAAAGGAAGATCTGCATAGTAAGGCACAGCAACACCCCTTGATCGCATATCTCTGCATAACTAGGCAGATTGGTCATTTAGGAGTTTATACAGGCTGGGTGACAACTCGAAAGTAAGCTGCAATGGCCGCCATATTGGTTGTCACTCAGTTTCTCAAAGAAAAAAAACAAAAACGAAAAAAAACAAAAAACAAACGGGGTAATTTACTGGGACTCCACTAGGGGTCCTCCTCGTGCGAGCAGGGATCTACACTTAGTTTACGGCTGTGTACACCTTTGAAAAATAGTTTTGTTTTTTTTTATTAATAAAACTGTGCATCAGTGTGATTGGTACAATTTCCAAAATACATTTTATTCAAAAAATAAATTTAAAAAAAATTACCTTTTGAGATACAGCTGTTTTATATCCTGTATACAGAGCAGCTGTATCGTTCGCGAAGACCTGAATCCGTCAGATCAGCGATATGAACTTAGATGTGATCGATAACAGTTCGATTTTGCGTGTCAGAAACACGCAGGACTCGCTGACACCGAACCCGTCAGTCCCACTGACCTGACGGATACAGGATTCAGCGCTAGATACAGCTGCTCTGTATACAGGATACAAAGCAGCTGTAACTGAAAAAGTAAAATTATTTTTTAATAAAATGTATCTAGAAAGTTGCACCAATCACACTGAGAGACACACACACATATATATATATATATATATAAATAAAACATTGCAAAGCAGTGCATATCCTTTTTAAAAAAAATCCCTCTAACTCTAGTTACCGTATTCGTGCTGGCCTAGTTTACAATATGCTAGTGTCAGCTGGAGAATTAATATGCAGGTTTCATTGCTATAACTATTCAGGTGGTGAAATCCTCGTGCTCTCGCTCGAATATCATCAGCAGCCCATAAATAGGGATTAGTAGGACACTTCCTTTATACGTACGGGACTTGTTGAACATGTTCTTCACTTCTGCAATAGTAGCATTGGGCTCCACCTAAAACACAAGACGAATAATAAGAAATATACCAGGATCTCATACTTACTATGTACAAATCACAAAACCTGCCTGTCTGACAACATGCCCAGTCCCTACTACCCCTGAAGAAGTCAGAGGATAATTGGACTGTCCCTATAGGCTATCTGGTCAAGATCTCCTGCCAAAAGGCTCATGTTTATGGCCAGCCTAAAATGAATGTCAACCTTTTAACCTTACTTTTAGGTCCAAAACGGTGTACGGCTTAGTTTCTTAATATATCTTCATAGTGCTTGGAGCTCAGATTTTGACTGCCTGCAACCACCTCTAGAGGGAGCTTACTACAGTCTGGGGCAGATTTACTATTTATATTGAGCCAGAGTTCTGGCGTACATGATGTGCACCACATTTTTTAACGGTTTAAGACATGCTCAACAAGGGGTTGTGGCTTAGCGAGAAAGGGGAATGGTCTAAAAGAAGTGTGGCTTAAATTTGCCGCAAAAAGACTGCCGCAAACTAAGCCAACCGAGAGGTGGTATAAGGAAGAGAAAAAAGTCTAACATGTCTACCAAGATGCTCCAAATTGATCATACAGGGTGCACCACTGTGATAAATTTGACACATCTTCTGACTGCCTGATCTAAGTTTACGCTGTCTAAAACTTAGACACTATTAGAAAATCTGCCCCATTCTGTTATCATTGAATTCAATATATAAGCAGTAAGCGCCATCTAGTGGTCAAAATTATATAATTTAACTTTGTCTATGCAGGACAATTTGGTGCAATGGTTCAGAAAATCAGATCTTTGACCACTATAAAGATATATTATGGGATCAATTCTCATAGAATTCACTATAAAATACACAGGCGAAAATCAAAAGTCCTACCAAAATGGCCCATCCTCTCAGCCAATGAAAGACTTATCATTACACTCCACGGGAACAAGGAAAGTCTCACAATGTTTTATATTTGAGCGCAATTCTCCATAGCTGCTGGTCGATATCATAGTGTTAATAAAAACTCACCAGTGTATCCGAGCTGATATTCCACTGATGGACCAGACAGTAACAATCAATGGGTCCATAAGCTAGGATTGAATGATCTGAAGTAATTTTCCCAAACCCCTTTAGCACTAGTTAAACAGTTCTTTATCTCCAGCACCAGAGAAACCATTCATTTTAATGACAAAAAAATCCTGCAGACAGAAATTTGAAAGAGAACATTCTGGCTGCCTGCAGCCATCACTAGGGGGAGCTTAGGAGCGGACTGCATACTGTTTATACATTGAACTCCATAATAATACAATATGTAGCTCCCCCTAGTGGCAATTGCAGGAAGCCAAAATTTTATTTTTTAGTTCTGGGTCTACGCAGGGGATTGGGAGGTCTGCAGCAGAAAAACTGAGCATTGACCGCTGTGGAGGTATTAGACGTTTGGACCTAATAAGATGATTAAAAGGTGGACATTCAGATTAAGTGAATAGTGAACTTGAGTCTTTTCCTTCTGGGCACCAGTGGTGGTTTCAACGCCTAGTAATGAGGGGGGTATTTGTATGTATGTGCATGAATGACACAAGACCGCTCTTCATATTGAATGGACAGGCATTTCGGAGTTGTTTTGCAGCTACATTTAGTAAAACATGCATGCTGGCTGCTTAACCGGATACCCATGAAACAGATCCCTGGAATGTATATATAACGTAATGTTAGCTGATGTCCTGCAATAAATCTTCTGCTCTCGGGCTTGTGTAATGACCAGGACTGTCACCGTGAAATCATCATACAGTAGCTAGAACTAAAACTCTACTGAAATCTCAAAAATGGTGCACATATTATGCGGTCGATTCCTCGCCTTCACCAACTAATTGTGTCCCCTACTTCAATATGTAAATTGGTAACTACCTAACCTGAGCCTTCTTTATTCTCAATAGCCAACCTTCCCATTGCCCCTTTTATATCTCCTTATCGTTACGCCAAAACTCCTGTCTCATTTCCATCCTGTCCACTCCAAACTCTTCTGGTGTCCTCTCCACTACTCTCACGTCAGACTCATCTCCAGTATCATCATGTACATTTCCATCCTATGCTCCACAAAGCTGTTGCCTCCTTTCGACGCTTGACCTCCCCATCTCCGCTATTTTCACTTCAACCCCCTTACCAAACACCCACCATCTTCACTCCCAGCTACTCTCATGGACACTCTAAGTACAAGCCCACCTGGGGTCTTCTCCACTACCTGCCCAGATGTCCATCATCTACCTTGCCAGCCAATGTCCCCTTACCGAAGGCTGTCCCCCCACCACTGATGACCAAAACATACACTGCACCCAGCCCACTATATGTCTGCCTATCTCCTTCATCCCAAAAACCCTAGCAGACATCACTCTTCTTTTCTCCAAGCTTTAAACACAAGCTCTCCCATGCTCCCTCTTCTCTACCACTTACCACAAAGTTCTCAATGTAAGCTTTGCTGGAGTCTTCTCCATTACATGCCTACACACCAGGTATTACCTACCTAATGTCTACCTTCGTCCCCTATATTTGACCTAGTGGAACCCATTTATGCAAGGTCTCCTTACCTTGTCCAGGAAGCAGAGCTTCTCCCTCGTCTTGGCATCAAGGATCTCCACCTCAAAATAAACAGTAGCACGTTTAGCAGGGGATTTTTTCTTTGGAGATTTAGATGTACGTTTAGAGCTCGATGGACTGTCATTCTGGGCCTTGGGCCGTCTGATTTCCGAAACCAGAGAGTTCATATCCATAGCAGATGTTCTTGAAGAAAATGAACTGACTTTTCTTTTACCACCCCTCTATGTCACGTTGACCACCAATACTCTCCGGCAAGCTCCTTCTGAATTACCAAGTGTCTCTTCTTCCCTTTCCTTAACTCCTGATGATCTTATTTTCAGGGATATATTACTATCTCAGCAATGTTTTTGCTTCCTCAGCAGTCTCAAACTCTCTTTACCGAAGACCTCGCTCTCCTCTAGGAAGCTGTCTCTATAACAGGTGTGGAAGTTTACGGCACCGCTTTTTCCAACTCTTGGATAATATTTCACTTTTTTATGCGTCCCATGTAGCTGCTTACATCAGGTCTCTCTCTTACATGGTCTAAGTAACTTCTCTTACTTTGCAGAGGGCTCATATAATCCACACACAGGTTCCCTCTTCCACGTTCCCCAAACCTCTCCCCCTGGCAGTCTCACACCCGGACTGTCCAGATGTAATATGAAGCAGATCTCTATATTTATCGCTCACTAGGCTTTTTCACATCTGTCACTGTTTCTATACTTCCAAGACTCCCACCCACCGAGACCCCACACATGAACACTATCAGCTCCTCGGTAGACAACATTTCTTCGTCTCTGCCCACTCTCTCTGTGTGTGCCAATCTTCTTTAATAATCATCGCTTCCTCACCCAACTTCTGCCATTCCGGTTTACGATCCCCCGGACATGCTGTACTCTTTTTCCCTCTCAGCCCTCCCTCTCGCTGTGGATGTCTCTCTACACCTCTGCGGTTGTCTCTTGGTATTCATTGATCTCAGCAAATATCTGGGCTCAGTCCCAGGAAGACTAAATATAGCAGTTCCCCATACTACCTCCCCTTACGTAGCGAAGAAAAGACCCCTATACAACATGAGTGAGAAAACACACACTGTATGAGAGGCAACCCCGAAAGAGAGGAGACCTACCACACCAGAGGTGAGAACTCATTTAACCCTTTCACACCTACAGAAAGGTAGTAATATTATATTGATGTGGATATTGTGTGTTACCTGGCAGGGTCTAACCTGACGAAATCAAATATCAGAGCAAATCCCCAGTAGATTAGCACCCTGCCGTGTCTAGCAGTCGTGCCTCAATGGAGAACATCATTCTCCAGCGACAGCTGAATATGGTCAGTCTGGCAGATTTTTTAAAATTAATAGTTTGCTACATGTGATTGAATGTAAAATTTGCAGAAATAAGAAATGTTAATTGAAATGGTTTTCTGATGATTGACTTTTATGGAAGTCTTGAGGTGGTCTCATAAGTTCTAGAGAGGTGACCCCACTTGGAAAGCAAACTACTACTGCAACTAGGACCCCATTGTTATTGACACCAGAAAGGTGTCCCATCTGATAGACGCCTACTAATATGACTTATGATTGGTCTATCATTGGGAAATCTCTTATAATAAAGGGTCTGATGCAAGGATGGTGGAAATGGGAAAATGATTGCTAGTTATGCCACCTACAGATTGGATGTCATGTTGTAAAATCTCTGTGCATATCACGTTCCTATTACTATAGGGGTTCGGAGAAAAGCAGACAACTTCCCAGCCAATAGCGGCGTTCTATCTAGAACAGTACAATTTATTTAGTACTGATCTTCATAATGCTTTGAGAAAGGTTTAATGTGTAGGTAACTTGGTAAGTTTTTTCTTAAAGAAGCAGATCTAGGAAATGTTCTGAAGACTGCTTTTATAGAAAACACATTGTTTTGTATGCCATGATATTTACCTACTGAAATCAATGGTTTAAAATGTGTATGTATATATATATATATATATATATATATATAGCAAAAAAACAAACGAGGCAGCACTCTTGACAAAAATGTCAGAGATGGATTGAAACGTTGCTACTGGGGCAATAAAGAAAAAAACACTTCTTTTTTTCACACTGCTTTGGAGTGCTGCCTCGTTTTTTTGCTATTTTTACTTCTTTGGACTCTTAGCCTGGGTCTGGGAGGACTGTTTGCTGTGCGGCTTTCTTTTTCTGTTATTTTTTATGGATTGCAATAACAGATACTGTATATGGACGAGGGTGGCGCTGGTTCTGACAGCAGCCCCTTCATTCTTGTGATCAGTGGGGGTCCCAATGGTTGGACCTTCACCAACACATATTGATGGCATGTCCTGGCGATGAGTTGCAGCTAGCAATTTTTTTGAATTCCTTTCCCTGCAAAGTGACATCTGGTACTTTAGGAGCTGGATAGACCACCCTAGGGAAAAAATTTGGTTTATTTACTGGTTGGTAATAAGAGATGTCATAAACATCAACACAAGAAACCAGTAGAAAGTTTCTAGGAGCACCGACTATTTTGCTTCTAGGATTTCCAAACTGGCTTTCCTGGCAACACATAAGCAAACAGCTCGCTACAGCCTATATTCTGCTGATGGACTCTCAAGGCAGGGAATTTGCCTTCCCTGCAGTTACCCTCAGATTGCTTCCACATATGCAGTAAATGATTGCAGATCAGATGTATAAATATTAAGTAACTGCTTTATGTGCAGTTCCCGATATCTAAGTATAGGTTCAGCAAAGGGTGAACCTTCACATATAAGGTCTGTAGCACCTCGAGCATTGAGCACAGATTGCCGATCGTCCGTCCTGCTTCTCTAGCACAGTAGCTGGAGATGGTTTAGGCAGCAGTAATCCCACTAAGGTGTTAACAGCGCTTTCACATAGTGGACGAGAGGTTAAACAGCAGGAGGCGAGGACTACACGTATAAACAGGGAGTATCAGCTGCCCCGTCCAGCTCTCGCCCGCTGTGACTGGGAGCTAATGGGTGTTCACAACAGAAGGGTTGCTCATTTGTATCCAGGGTGGTACCGGCACCATAGCCTCCTCTGTATAGGACAAGGCAGCTGGATGACGTCATAAGGGGCTGAAATTAACCTATAAGAAGATACATAAACAATATTACCGGGGATCTATGCCTTTATAACCGTGTGGTGCGGTAACTACTGGACCACCACTGCATCAAACCAAAACTGTGCCGAAACCGGCGTTTTAATACTTTTTTAATTTAAAGATATTTTTGGTGAACGTCCTATAGTCCGGTGACCTCAATGTCGCTGGTTCGGTTATTGTTTACTTCATATATAGTGCTTGGGCATTCTGGGACAGAATTGAGATGTGGGTGTATTTTAAGTTTCTTAAAGAGGTTGCTGGGTATATGTAGCATTACATGCAAGCTATTTAAATGATGGAAGGGATGGGTTCAGCAGAGCCGCTCTTCGTTAGCGGGGGAAACCCCTATGACGACCATATGCCATTGGGAAGACTGGTTCCGATTTATTTCTCAGCTCCCTACTGAAACTAAAGACACTTATATAGTGACAATATGCTAATTATATGGAACCTTATGGGACTTGTTTTGCACGATGAGTTGTATTTTTTTAATGGCATCATTTTGGGGTACATGTAATGTTTTGAGGGACTTTTTGGAGGGGGATGGGAAAAAAACCAAAACAATTTTGCCATTTTTGGGATTTGCTGTTACTGCGTTTACCGTGTGGTATAAATAACATGATAACTTTATTCACTGGGTCGATAAGTTTACAGCAATAACAAACTTATATTTATTATGTTACTACTTTTGCACAATAAAAATAATTTGTTTTGTGTAGCCGCATTCAAAGACCCGTGAAATGTAATTGTTTTTCGTCAAAGGAGCTTTATGAGGGCTTGTTTATCGTGGGATGGGTTGAAGTTCTCATTTGTACCATTTTGGGGTACAACTTTTTGATCACTTTTTATTGTTTTTTTTTTACTGGGAGGCGGGATGAACAAAAAACAGCAATTCTGGAATGGTTCTCCATTTATTTAGTTTACCACGCAGGATAAATAATGTGAAGATTTCATTATTATCACTGCCTGTATGAACAATTAAAAACTGAATTTATACATAACACCCCCCCCCCCCCCTTTTCTGGTAATTTTGCTTACGTCTGTTTAGTATTTCGGCTATTGAGCCTTTTTTTAGTCTTGAATTACCTCAATAAAATTCAGTTTTTAATCGTTCATACAGGCAGTGATAATAGTATAATTTTGAACGCAAGTGCTCTGACATTTTGTTGGTTAGTGGAATATTTGATCAGTTTTATGGTAAGGATTCCGATGCAGTTTCTTCATCAAAATCAACACCAAAAAAACTCAGTGTGAACTGACCCTAAAAGCGGCATCCATCACCATTGACTGTAAAAGGGTTGTCCGGGCACGGGGCGGTTTTTCATGTTAAATGACCTACCCACAGGATATGTCTTCAGTATATGATCGGTGTGGTTCCGACACCCGGACCCTGCACCGATCAGCTGCCTCTGGGCACCGGATGTTATGCAGTGGCCGAAGTGGAAGGCAGATGGCACAGTACACTGTAGAGCGGCCGTGCTGCAGTACCACAGCTCTTTACTTGAATAGTAGCACCGCTGCAGTACAGCCGCTAAACTGCGACCACAGCCATCTGCTTTCGGCACGGACATCCGATGCCCGGAGGCAGCTGGAACAGATGATCGGTGTGGGGTCCGGGTGTCAGACCCCCACCAATCATATACGGATTACCTATCCTGTGGATAGGTCATTGATATGAAAAACCGCCCCGTGCCCGGACAACCCCTTTAATAGTACCTGTTAAAGGGATACGTCGCAAACTGGGGTCATGAGAGTTCATGACATATACCTTACCATTATAGCCTATAAGTGACAGATGCGACTATTAAACATCTGTAACACAGATCAGTCACTTATAGAATATAATGGTATCAATTTAACAGATAAGTCATGAGAGCCTATGACATATGTTAAATGTATAGCTGTATTGTATACCATGCCGTGGCATACGTAAAAACGTCTATTATCCTCTTCCATCCTTAAAAATAAAAAAGTCAGACGGAGGCCATAAGGATACACTTTTGGCCCCTGTAGGGTAATGGAACCCAATAGACATGTTTAGCGTGCACGTTTGGAGCTCTCCCGACGTACACGCCGATTGGACATGAACAGATGAAGAAGGAGATGCATCAGTCGTTTCTTTACACCTTTCCTTACTCTTGGATTCACTTCTGGCCATGGCCAAAAACTGCACCAAAACTGCGTGTGGTTCCTGGCCTTTAACCCCTTCCCGACATTTGCCATACATGTACGTCATGGAAAGCATTGACTTCCCGCATCTTGCTGTACATGTACGCCGAATGTTTGGGACCGGCTCAGAAGCTGAGCCGGTGCCATCATCACCGGATCTCAGCTGTATCTTACAGCTGACATCCGGCTGTAACGGCGGGGACCGAAATTAGCTTCAATCCCCGCCATTAACCCTTAAGTGCAGCGCTCAAACGCGATCGCTGCACTTAAGGTGTTTGCAGCTCATCGGAACACCAGTAATGAAATTGCCGGGGTTCCGGTGGCTGCAATGGCAACCGGAGGCCTAATACTGGCCTCCCGGTCTGCCTAGCACCGAAGCCGGTCAAGATCCGCCTGGCGGCGGAGCCTGATCGGCTTCCGTAGCTGCCGGCAAGATGGCGCCGGGTCAGGAGCTGATCCGGCGTCATCAGCGGTGGAAGTCAGCTGTACTGTACAGCTGACATCCACCTGTAACGGCAGGAACCGGAGCTAGCTCCGATCCCTGCCATTAACCCCTTCGATGCAGCAATCGAAAGCGATTGCTGCATCGTAGCGGTTACTAGCAGATCGCCAGCCCTGACAGGCAATCGGGACTGGCGACTGCTGTTATGGCAACAGGAGACACAATGGTCTCCTGCTCTGCCATTATGGAAGCCGATTTAGGCCCCGCCGGGAGGCGAAGCCTAATCGGCTTGCTGTCAGTGAATGACTGACAGATCTAATACATTGCACTACATAGGTAGTGCAATGTATTAGAAAAAAAAAACTGACCGTTGGACCTTCAAGTCCCCTAGTGGGACTTGAGAAAAAGTGTAAAAAAAGTATAAAAAAGTGTAAAAAAGTGTAAAAAAAAGTGCAAAAAATAAAAGTTTGAAAACAGTAAAAGTTTCAAGTAATCAAATAAAACACAATCCCCCTTTTACTCTTATCAAGTCCTTTATTATTGAAAAATAATAATAAACCATATGTATTTGGTATCGCCACGACCGTAACGACCGGAGGTATCAAAATATTATATTATTTATTGCACGCGGCGAACAGCGTAAAAAAAAAACGTAAAAAACTTTACCAGAGTTTCTGTTTTTTGGTCACTTTGCCCTACAAATATTAGAATAAAAAGTGATCAAAAAGTCGCACGTATCCAAAAATGGTACCTATAAAAACTATAGCTCGTCCCGCAAAAAACAAGCCCTCATACAACTCCGGCGACAAAAAAATTTAAAAGTTATGGTTCTCACAACTTGGCGACAGAAAAAATACATTCTTTTTACAAAAGTAATTTTATTGTGCAAAAAGTTGTAAAACATGAAAAAGTTCTATAAATTAGGTATCGCCGGAATCGTACTGACCCGCAGAATAAAGTTAACATGTAATTTATAACGCATGGTGAACGCTGTGTAAAAAAAAACGAAAAAAGCTGTGCCAGAATTGCGTTTTTTTGTTTACCTGGCATCCCAAAAAATAGGATAAAGGTGATCAAAAAGTTGCATGTACCCCAAAATGGTACCAATAATAACTACAGCTCGTCCCGCAACAAACCAGCCCTCATACCGCTACGTCTATGAGAAATAAAATTAGTTATGGCTCCAATAAGTCAGGAAATAAAAAAATATGCAGTTGTGCCCGAGGAGAACATTTCTTCTGTTTGAAGAGGCGATTTATCAAGGACCTAAAATTAGGGAACCAGGAAAGGGAGGGCCCAATCATATCCGCTGGAAGCGACGGTGCCCGTATTATACCAGGACAACACTTCCTAGCAAAATTCCCCAAACTACAAAGGTGCGGAGTGTGGACCAAAAGGGGGATAAGAAATTACACCATTTATCAGTGCGACACTGGCCTGTGCGGAAATGATTGTGTCACAGCGTAACACACATCTATGGATTATTTTATTGTTTTTTTTTACCCCATTATTATACCACCTGACTATGCCCCTTATATACTCCGCCCGGCTTACATATGCCCCACATTATAAACGGAAACACCAGTAAGACTCCAAACAAAACTACTACCAAGCAAAATCCACGCTCCAAAAGCCAAATGGCATTTCCTCCCATCTGGCCGCCGCAAACCATTCCTGCTCAATGTGATCTCCAAAAGCCAAATAGCGCTCTTTCCCTTCTAAGCCAAGCCGTGTCTCCAAACAGCCGTTTTTTACCACATGTGGGGCATTGTTTTACTCGGGTTGAAATTGCTTTACAAATTTGGTGGTGCTTTTTCTCCTTCAGTCCTTGTGGAAATGAGAAAAAATTTGCTAAACCTACATTTTCTTTGAAAAAATTTAGATTGTCATTTTCAGGGCCTATTTCCAATAATTTATGCAAAAAACCTGTTGGGTCAAAACGCTCACTATACCCCTAGATAATTTCCTCAATGGGTGTAGTTTCCAAAATGGGGTCACTTGTGGGGGGGTTTCCACTGTTTTGTCACCTCAGGGGCTTTGTAAATGTGACATGGCCTCCACAAACCATTCCTGCTAAACTTGAGCTCCAAAAGCCAAATAGCGCTCTTTCCCTTCTCAGCCCTGTCGTGTCTCCAAACAACCGTTTATTACCACATGTGGGGTATTGTTTTACTCGGGAGAAATTGCTTTACAAATTTTATGGTGCTTTTTCTCCTTTAGTCCTTGTGGAAATGAGAAAAAATAAAAATAAAATCGCTAAACCTACATTTTCTTTGAAGAAATGTTGATTTTAATTTTCACGGCCTACTTCCAATAATTTCTGTAAAAAACCTGTGCGGTCAAAATGCTCACTGTACCCCTAGATAATTTCCTTGAGGTGTGTAGTTTCCCAGATGGGGTCACTTTTGGGGGATTTTGACTGTTTTGGCACCGCAAGAGCCTTTCAAACCTGACATGGTGCCTAAAATATATTCTAACAAAAATAAGGCCCCAAAATCCACTAGGTGTTCCTTTGCTTCTGAGGCCGGTGCTTCAGTCCAGTAGCACGCTACGGCCACATGTGGGATATTTCCTAAAACTGCAGACACTGGGCAACAAATATTGAGTTGCATTTCTCTGGTAAAACCTTCTGTGTTATAAAAAAAATTGTACTAAAAATTTATTTCTGCAAAAAAATATGAAATTTGTAAATTTCACCTCTACTTTGCTTTAATTCCTGTGACATGTGTAAAGGGTTAAGACATTTTCTAAATGCTGTTTTGAATACTTTGAGGGGTAAAGTTTTTAAAATGGGGTGACTTTTTGGGGGTTTCTAATATATAAGGCCCTCAAAGCCACTTCACAACTGAACTGGCCCCTGTAAAAATGGCCTTTTGAAATTTTCTTGAAAATGTGAGAAATTGCTGCTAAAGTTCTAAGCCTTGTAACGTCATAGAAAAATAAAAGGATGTTCAAAAAACTATGCCAATCTAAAGTAGACATGCGGGGGATGTTAATTAGCAACAATTTTGTGTGGTATAACTGCCTGTCTTACAAGCAGATACATTTAAATTGAGAAAAATGCTAATTTTTGCAATTTTTCGCTAAATTTTGGTGTTTTTCACAATTAAATACTGAACATATCGAGCAAATTTTGCCAGTAACTTAAAGTCCAATGTGTCAGGAGAAAACAATCTCAGAATCGCTTGGATAGGTGAAAGCATTCCGGAGTTATTACCACATAAAGTGACACGTCAGATTTGAAAAATGAGGCTCGGTCAGGAAGGTCAAAAGTGGCTAAAGAGGGAAGGGGTTAAGGGTATGTTCACACGATGAGAGGCATTTACGTGTGAAAAGACAGACTGTTAACAGCTGCCTCGTTTCACACGTAAATGCTCCTCCTCGCATTTTGCGAGCCGTCTGAGACGCTCGTAAATCTTGAGCTGTGCTTCATTGAGTTCAATGAAGAACAGCTCAAATTACGTGGCAAAGAAGTGCCCTGCACTTCTTTGCCGAGGCAGTCCATTTACGCGTCGTCGTTTGACAGCTGTCAAACGACGACGCGTAAATTACAGGTCGTCTGCACAATACGTCGGCAAACCCATTCAAATGAATGGGCAGATGTTTGCCGACGTATTGTAGCCCTATTTTCAGGCGTAAAACGAGGCATAATACGCCTCGTTTACGCCTGAAAATAGGTCGTGTGAACCCAGCCTTACAAGTGTTTTTAGTCCCACTATGGAACGTACGAACAATAATACACTGCAGTATTACGCCGGTCAGTGTTATGCGAAGGGCTTGTTCACACAGTTTTTTCGGGCGTATTTCAGAGTGTAAGTAAAAAGGTCTCAATTACTATCGGATATACGCTTTGAAAACACCTGCAAACAGCTTCCCATTGTTTTCAGTGGGTAAAAGCGGAGTAGGGCATACGAGGCGTAATTTAATAGTTTCAAAAAGACTACGTAAAAATAAGCCTCGTAAAAAAGGAGCGCATTACACTTCTTGAGGCAGATTTTCACCATTTCCTATGGACCTGGTTTGTGATAGGAGTTTTTTGGGGCATATTATGAGGTGTAAAATATGCCTGCGATATGCCCAAGTGAACATACCCTAACAGGCAGCCTTATACAAGCTTACATGAATAACTTTGTTAAGCCCCCCCCCCAGCAATGACATCCAATAGTCGTCCCTGAATTGCATCACCGGGAATATAATGAGCCCTCTTCCACTAAAAAAAAACAAAAATACTTAGGTGCCGCAATTGCGATTGATCACGGCATCTAAGGCCTTGTTCCCACGGCGTGTATTCTATGCGTTTGTGCCGCGTTTTACGCGCCGAAAAACGCATGCTTTAAGCTTCTCATTGACATCAATGGGAAAATGCATTTTATTGCATACGACACCATTTTTTTTACGCTCGCGTGTTTAAAAAACAAGTCGTGTAAAAAAAAAAAAGTGTCAGGTCAATTCTTGTTGCTGAATATGCGCCTACTTCCTATAGTCAATGGAAGTCCTAATAACGCCAGTACTGAAAAAAAGCGCTTTGCAAAAACGCTAGCTTTTTTGAGCGCGGTGTAAACAAGGCCTAAGGTGTTAGACAGTCGGGATCAGAGTTAGCTCCGATCCTGGCCATTGCAGCAGGGTGTAAGCTGTATGTTACAGTAGACACCACCCGCTGCTGATTGCACGTGCTCAGCTTCTGAGCCATCCCTGCGCCATACAACACGAGCTATTGTTCCCTGGTATCAGCCATTTCAGATGGGAAGGAAGCGGACTGTGGTGTGTTTCAATGATGCAGAAAAATCCCTGCCCCCATGATCACGACTTTCTCTCACATCTCCAGCGATGGGAACCTCCGGATACATTTATAGGACATTCGTAGCTGGTCTTATAAGGCCACGTGATGGATTAACAATACAATGCTTTACAAAACCCCATTCACACATAGCAGATTCTTCCATCCTTTGCCATGCAGCACTTCACCTCAGGTTTGCGGCAGATATTTTCTGCCACGTCTGTATTTGGCCTGTCGTGAGCTGTAGACCTCACACTTTAGGTTTGGTGGCCCTTGAACCATGTCACCCCATAATGTAAATCTTCCTCGATGTCCTACAGAGTATGGTAGTCTTATCTATGACTCAGCGACAGTGAAGGGTTAACAGAGCCGCCAGGTTATCACAGGACTTTACCCTTTCATACTATGGGACACCAGCGCTGCCAGGTGATCGCTCTGGTGACAATGGGGCCAGTATCAGGGTAGCCCAAAGGATGACCAGGGGCACAGCAGACAGTCGGAATTACCTGAAGGGGTCTATAGAAATTACCATCATTTATTTACAAATCCTAAAACGACAATACACAATTAAATTGGATTTAACTATCGGAATATGTTCCATCCTCCCCCCCCCCCCCATTTAAAGGGATATTCGTGTTAATTTTTATTTGTAGAATAGGAAATTATACGGTTTTCTAATATAGATATATTTCAGTTCCTGCTCACATACGAGTGTAGTTGACCATCTGAACAGTAGAATGGTAGAACACAGTCCTGTGTAATGTATCCATGGGCTAATGAATTGGTACTAAATATGGTGCCAGTCATGTGACCCATCACCCATAGGTCATGTGACCACAGGCATTTAGTTAGCAACAGGGTTACATGATACACATGAGCTGGGTCAACATACAGGATACACCCACGGGCTAAGAGAATAGGACTAATGGTGGAATAATGGTTATTACAACAACTACTATGCTGCGCACTTATTCCCTTGTATAACATGGCTGCCTGTCTCTAGGTGATGTTGTTAATAAAGTTAACAATGAGTAAAAAAAAAAAAAAAAAAACAGCAAAAAAACAAAACAGAGACGACAAAACAGACACAATGAGATGTTGCTGTATATAGAAATATGTAATAGTTTCTGCTCCTCAATAACTTATTATTCACAACGTGTGGGTCACATGACTGACGCCATGTTTAGTACAGTTAGTCCATGGATGCATTACACAGGACTAATCTGTGGGCGATACCATTTTTTTTTTTTTTTTTTAGAGAGGGGTCTACCGCAGTGTTATAAGAAAGGTGCGGAGATGATCACTTGAAATTACAGGCCCAAAGCCTGAGGCTGCACTACCGAGAGATTATAATGAGATGTTCCCGTCCGCTTTCTGTCAGATGCCACGTCGTCATGGAGACCTTGTATGGATTCAAATCATCTATATCTTATCATAGGATGGGAAGGGCGCAATTCATGCCAGGGATTGGTCTGGAAAGGTGTGACAACAAAATGAATGACTGTCCATCCAACTTCAGGGACTGACGGAGACCAGGTCCATTATTAAACCGCCATCTTGGGCACCAAGAGAGCTTGTCCTGTGTGTAGATATGGGCACATCAATACATCGTCATGCCTCTTATAATTGTGTACATATACTACCATTGGCATATCACTGTATATATAGGCTGTGGACTTTACGAGGGGGATTTGGGGCGGAGGTTCACTATATGCGCTCCCTGTATTTTTTTGTAAACCTGTTGCATATTATATGATCGTAATATTTATTATGGTTATGCTGCCACTTTGTTGATGGTCTTAGCGCTATCATTTTAAGTATGTATATTTGTTGTTTTTTGTGGGGGGGGGGTTATCCATATTTATGGAACAATAAAGTATATTTTTGGACAAATTTGCATCTAGAATGATTTCAATACACAAATTGTGTGTTGGAGACATATACAGGTTCACTAACATCAATAAATTTGAATGCACACATGGTCTCCATGACAACACCAGTAGTGCAGCCTCAGGCTTTGGGCCTGTAAATTCAACAGATTATCTCTTAACATAGAAGGAAGATATTACAAGACGGTTTCAGTAATGGGCCTCATAAATTGTTCTTCTGGTGGGTCTCCCATAAAGTATGATTATTGCCAAAATATTTTCTTTTTTAAGTTTATTCATTTTGGGAACTAAATACACTGTGATAGATAGAATTGTCAACCAACAGGCTATAGACACTGCAAGCAACGTGAACAGTTATGCGCAGGCTACAAGGCGCCATCTCTAGTGATGTGCCCAAGGGCAACGTACAGCTCATGAAGCCGGGTACCAAACTGATAGCAAATAATGGGAAATTGACCAGAAGCGCGATCACAATGCAGCACTGTCTGCCATGATTGATGGCTAATTTCTCAGGCAGAACTCTCATCATTGTGTGTGTGACACGAAATAGCTGTTAGTCTGTCTACTATGCCTCAATGTAACTTTCTCATCACTT